>NC_041390.1:325347656-325475712 GCF_002162155.2 Triticum dicoccoides
CCTTAGAAAGGGGGCTTGAATCCAAAGGGATCTTCTCGGAAGAGGCCGCAGTCTCTCGCACGGAGGAGATCCGATGTGGATGAGCGTAGCTCTATCTCTCAAATGAGCTATCACAACGCTAACCCTAAAATGGTGGGGGTGGAGGAGTATATATAGTCTAGGTCCATGAAGGGGTAAGTGAGGGGCGAAACAGGTACATGGGCCTCGACCCAGAGACTCTGCGCGCAGGCAGGCCAGAAGTTCCAGGCAGGGACGGAAGGTCCGGGCTCCGGAAGTTCTGGGTGGGTTCCGGTGTAAGCTGAGAGTTGGCACGGCGTGAACGGTGCTGGAGTACGGGGGCCGGAAGGTCCGGGGACCGGATGGTCCGGGCAAGGTTCCGGGCTGGTCAGAGAGTTGGCACGCCCAGACATCATCTGGAGTGGTGAGGGTCGGAGGTTCTGGGCTGGCCGGAAGGTCCGGGGGCCGGAGGTTCCGGGTTGTGGCCGAAAGGTCCGGGCCTGGCAGAAACTCTGCACAAGTCTTGATGCTTCCTGTTCCTTCTCCTTGCGTCCTTGGTTCCTGAGCATATGTAGTGTCTTTGCATTAGGTAGCAACCATGTCTCGGAAGAATGGAAAGGGAAAACACTTAGGAATGAGTTCACCTTGTGTCCAATGGTGTATGCTCGAGGTCGAGGTCTCATCATAGTGTAGATGGGGATGATAGTAGGATGCTCCGCATCATCTCCCCTCCCTTGGGAAAGATCCGACCTCGGATCGTGATCCTCATCACCATGGAAACGGTTGTTGTGGATGGACTTGTAGTTGGACGGAGTTGAAGACATTGCGCAATCCAAGTACTCCAAGGTGTCGCCGGAGTGGTATACATGCAAAAATAGCAAACACAAACAACACTCAGAAACACAATGGTTAGCGCACACAAAGTGTCCATCATGTAAGAATGAGTCCGTGCAACAAGATTGATCATGACAAGGTGCATGAAGCTTATCAAGATTATCTATAAAGATATGAAAATCATTCATGGTCGGAAATTCAATCATTGTGCACACATATGTGTTGCGAATATGATCAATGCAACCATGGTGCAAAATGATGTCATAGTGAGACGATTTATCAATAGCATGAATATCGCAATGGATGCTCAATATGAATGAGTTATCATGCAATTGATGGTAGGCAATATGATCATGATGTATGAATATGCCATCAAGGTAGATCACAACAAATTTGCTAAGAAAATGTACAAGCTCATATATCATGGATGACATGGAAATATATGCAACAAGGCAATTATAATGTGAGTCAATCCATGCATAAGATGCAAAGTTGTTATGGGTGGTGTTGTACCATAGCTCAATGTTGTGGTAGAAGTTGTGGTCCGGTGGTGAATCCACTAAGTCCGAGCACTCCTCAACTTGAATGTCCATGGAGTCAATCTCCAATGTCGCTCCTCCGTTCGCGAGATGTATCATGTGGACAACAAGAAGGAGACAACAATGAAAGAGTGACCCATCCAATATGCGTATTTGAGGATGTCTCAAAGGGAAGGAGTTCACCTTTAGGGTATTCTTGCAAGTGTTGATATTGCACATCTTGTATGCCTTCGCATGACCAAGTTATCGCATAACGGCACCGCCTTGTGAATCTTCCCAAATGAAAGAACATGAAAACCACTTGGAAAAACAAATGAGGTTAGCGGAAGTGCAAACCCTATCATTCGTGTGGTAATATACCCAACAAGTGTATGCATCATGCTCATCATAAGAAAGGGCAAGGGAGCATTTCATAGTATGGAGGCATATGATGCAAGAACATCCAAATAGAATAGGCGCAATCAAGCAAGCATGCATCACAAGTAAAGTGTCCAAGTCTCCAAGATCAATAATCATAGATGCAACAAAATATATCATATGAGAGGCACGAGCATATATTTCATCAACCCAAGAAAACGAGTAAGAGTTGAACGTGGGTGATGCGACAAAGCAAGAAATCATGGTGATCAAGTCAAGCAAGCTAGTAGTGCGAAGATGCAACATACTAGAAGGAATCATGGCAAGCATGTCATGGGTGCAAATAGTGTGCATGAATAATTCACATGACATAACACAAGCATGAAAGGAGGATATGAGAAAAATAGCATCAATAGCATGAGGCACATGATAAACATGGCAATAGCAACAAGGATCTCCACCAAGCATGCAAATACACATAGGAGTAGAATAATGGTGAATCATGGGTAGATGCAAGCAAGGGTCACAATTGCATGGCAAAGGCATAGAAGCAAGCATAGCATGCAAAGTGAACACGGTAAAATGAGCATGAAGCGACAAGAGGTATATAGCCCATAGCCGTGTGAGATCCAAGTGAGAGAGATGCGCGTAGTCGTTGCGCGAAGAGAGCGGTGGGAAGGGTAGTTCACGAGATCCCAAGTCATCTATGCTCTCAAGAGCTTGTTTCGTCAACTCTTGGGATTGAGAGGTTGACGAGTATACGTGAGTACCTACACAAAATAAAGACAAAGGGAAAATTGTGTGTGCGTGGTAGATGTACACAAAATAGCCAGTGCTCAAATAAATGAGATGTGTGATATAGAAACATGTCATCCATCATGATAGGTTTGTTATTATGTATAGCATAATGGAGACTCAAATTGTGTAATGCATCATGGGAAATATCTACAGCATTGTTATGCGTGGAATGCATATGGTGTAAGCAAATATGAGAATCATGCAAAGTATGGAATGCATTAAAATCTCCTAATATGTATGAGGAAACTATGGGGGTCTCCTCATGAGCATTAATGGAAACATCACCCGGAGAATATTGACGACATCCAAAAAAATGCATATTTGGAACATTGTGATCATGGCATGGCATAGTAGATGAATTGCACAGATCTTGTAAAGGAAGCATGGCAATATCATCACATGAAAAGCAAAAGCCAATGACCATCATCTCATCATATATGCCATAAGTGCAAATGGGATTTATTGTAATGGGGCATGCATAGTTACTATGTTGAGATTTAAATGATGCAATATGTGAGATCTCACTCATAGCATATGACAAGTTCAATAGATTGTCAAACATGATGTGACCAATAGAATTTTCACGTGATATCCTATGGAGCATAGCATCACAACTAGGCAAAACAACATGCTCATCATCATATTGATCATAAATAGGTAAGTCATGATATGAAGAAGCCGCACTAGCATGAAGCATGGGTATAGGTGTGTCAACATCATGCAAGCAATCATTCGTAAAATAGTCCACTAGTGGGACAAGAGAACCACAGTCACCTATGTTACCTATGGAGCATCGCTCATGTGTTGTAGGTGAGGTGTCGAAGACCATGTCATGGCCATCTTCATCGTGATGGAACCATGTGGGGGATGTAGCATCGTCCACCATGTCCATCATCATCTCCATTGGAGGTATGGACTCGTCGAGGGTAGGTGTGTCGTCATGCAGGAGACCTAGCACCAAAGAAGAAAACACACTTGGAGTAGAGGTTAAGTCATTAGAAATCAAAGTGGCCTCATGTGCCGTGTCAACTACCTCACTTACTAAGTCTTGTGGCTCACTCACTCCCTCTCGGACGCTCTCACTCATATGGTTGGTGGAGTCACTCAAATGGTTCTCAACCTCACATAGGATGTGTGGAATGCTCTCAAGTATGGGGCTAGTGGTGGTCACACTCATCCTCTCATAGGAAATGCTCTCAATGTCACGTGTGGTGGAGTCACTCATGTCACTTATGTGGTGATGGCTTTCCTCACATGGCAATTGGGGCATCTCGTCACATGTCGTTGTCAGAGAGATGTTGGTGCAAATGTCTCCATGCTCAATCATGTCATGGTCGTAGCCATGGATGAAGGCCGAAGATGGCACATCATCATTCTCCTCCAAGACCAAAGATAAGGTCTCATGTGCGGTCTCGTAGCTTGACTCGAAGTATTAGTCCAAGATGGGCGCCATCTTCATGTTGTTGAAGAGGTTTGTGCTCGTCGCCATGGTCGAAGGGGATGGCCCTTGCTCGACCTTCTTGTCACCGTCTTGTTGTTGGAGGCCCATATGATGTGGCACCTCGTAGCTTGTCTCCATGACCGAAGGGAATGTCCCATGCTCAGCCATCTTCCTTGGAGGGCTTCCGAAGATGGAAGTGTCACCCTCGCTTGTAGGTGGTCGCCTTGTACTTGATGATGTCGATGTAGGCAAACTCACGGGAAGTAGGCGAAGATGTCATACGTCCGAAGGCGAAGATGCATTGATAGCACTTGGCAAAGATGCCGAAGTGGTTGTTGTAGCCATAGCTCCATCTTGGTGGTGCTCGTCTTGCGGTCTTCTCTTGTGCTCATGAAGTTTGGACTTGGCGTGAAGTAGGGCTTGTTGGGACTTGTTCATTTGCACTTGGTGAGCATCGTCATGATGATGTTGGTGTTGTTGCACTTGAGCTCGTAGTAGATGTCGTTCATCGTCGTCGTGCACATGTTGCTTGGGGGTGACTTGCCCTTCATGACGATGTGGTTCATGAACGTGATGGTGGTCTCCATAGAGATGTGGATGTGGACGACTTGTGCTCGCATCATTTTTGCGCTTCGAAGATGATTGACTTGAACATTGCTGCCTTGAGGATGATGAAGGGGAAGAATGGTTGATCAATAAGCTCCGAATCTCCTCCATCCTTGCATCTTGCTCCTCCTTTTCTGCATTAAGCTTGTTGTCGATGTAGTCCCTTTTCCTTGCATTGGAGTGACGAATGTCGATGGAGAGGTTCTCGATGCGCTCTCGCAATCTTGATTCAGTGCCTTGCATTTGTCGTTGTAGATCGAAGATTGACGCTTTGGTGATGTAGTTGTTCACGCCGTTGTTGTTGTCGAAGACCAGAGATGAAATGCCTTGCCTATCCATCACTCCAAGAGAAAAATGTGAGTGGTAGAAATAGAAGAACGAATACCAAATGTACCTTGACTGAAGTTGAAAGTGGATCAATGATCACTCCAATGTGGACAAAGAAATAACACAATTGGTACCAACTCTTGTCAGTTTCTCACACCTACACAAATAAGGCTTATGGTGGAGCTCGGTGAGGATAGTGGCACAAAAATTTGATGTAAAATGTTATCAAGAGTCAATAATGTTGAAAAAGATCCACAAATTTGCAAGTGAAACCAGTAGACCAATAGCAATATGTGGCACATGGAAACACACACACGGATAGATAAATGGGGTCGTGCAACCAAGGATGAGCACAAAATGTGGAATCCATGGATAACGCTCGTGTTGCACAACTCAAGAGAGACGCTAGCACGATTGCTCAATAGGCGGATACGACACTTGTGCACAACCTATAAGATGCAAAATGTATGAACTTTCTATCCCAAGTATGCTATATATGTATGATGTTCCGGTGCTATGATCCAAGATGATCTTATATGCAATGTGGTATGATGCTATGGCTATTGCTTACAAGCTTCTTTGCTCTTTCTATTTTGCTTAAAAGCTTATTCTTTTTTTTGTATGGCCACTTTGCGAAATGCACAAACCAAGATAGCTATTGTGTATATGCGGGAACAAACTTAAGGCACAAGAGATGATATGATGATACCAATATGATACAGATATGGTATGGTATGTATGTAATGGAAGGTGTAGACCACTAATGTGCACAAGTAACGTTGCCGGCAATACTCAAATGGCTAGTCTCGATAGGCAAGTGACACAAAAATGGGCTAGGGGTTATCAATGCAATGGCAAGGGAATATACAATGGAGGGATACCATGATACCAAGATGATATGGAGGTTACCGTCGAAGGTTTCTCATTTGTAAGCCACAGACGGAATGACGGTGAAGTGGTCAATGTCGATGACGACCTCGTGGCGATGATGAGTGGTGGTGATCTTGATGGAGATACCAATATGATGGAGACTCGTCCCTAAGTAGCCGAAACACCTTAGGAAACGGAAAAACCATGAACTCAAAATCTCAAATGTCAAATGGTGGTATCGGGATGTGGTGATGGTTTTGTGGAACCTCAATGGAATTGCGGAATGGCAATGATGGGCTGTGGAGTACGCAATGCGGAAATGGAGGGTAAGGTGGTGTACTATACACGGTGTCGGAGTTGGAAGCACGGTCCCTAAGTAGCCGAAACACCTTAGGAGACACAACTCACAACACAAACAAAATTGGGTTAAGTTGGGTGGCGGAAGTGTATGGTGGTCAAGCCTATGCGGGAGCTATGGTGGTGGTGGTGGTTGATGAAGAAGAGACCGTCCCTAAGTATCTTAGACACCTTAGGAAACTCAAATCACTCCTCAAGAAACCACTAATGCAATGGGGAACAAAATTGGTTAGGTTGCGGAAGTCGGTGGTGGTGTAGCGGATGATGTGGTGGAAGCCCTAGGCAAAGATGCCAAAGTTCCAAAAATTTGATGGGGTCAAAAGGTAGTGAATCCAAGGTGAGGTCCTCGGGCACGTCGATAGCTTCAAAACGAGCCAAAGAACACTCAAATTAGAGTTCGGAGTGAAAAGTTGTGATGAAAACAGTGAAGAAGGCTGATGCTGAAATTCTATGCAATGTTTCGGGTTAGGCCGGAAGTTCCGGGGGTCGCGAAAAAAGTCTCGGGGAAGCCGGGGGATTTTGGGTAAACTCTTTGTTTTGCCCGAAAGTTTTGGTGGAGTCCGGAAGTTCTGGGGGTCGTGGAATTTCTTCCGGGACGAACCCTAAATTCCAGATCTGAGAACGGGGGCGGAAAAACTCGATTTCCCGGGTCAAAATTGGGAAGATTTTGTGGATAGAAATGGGGGAAAAGATGGGGAATGCTAGATCCACTTGATACACAACGAATCCATGTTTCAAAATCAACAAAACATCGTCAAACCAACAAATCACAAAAAAAATTGAGGCTATTTTTTGTGGGGATTTTCAAAATTGGGGAAGAACACAACAAAATTAGGCTAGAAAACGAAGAGAGGAGGCTCCGAAATCATGATCAACGTGGCTCTAGATACCATGTGACGCCCGGATAATTAAGAAATAGTGAACCTCTGCTAATGATGCTACGTCACCTCGGTTACTTTTGATAATCTTGCGTAATTCAAAACCGATTCAGAATTCAAATTTTAAAATAAAGTCAAACTAGAAAATAATCAAAAGTCAAAACTAAAAGGTACAAATGGTGACAAATAAATAATAAGTAATTATGGTGGAGAAACCACATTTTTTTATAAAACGTTTAACTGCTCTAAAATAATTAAAACACTAGGTAAAACAATTAAATAAATGCCGCTTGTATTTTATAAAATACTAAACTATATTATTTGGGGGTTAAACCTTTTTGCAGCAGAGGTATAATTAGTGATACTATTATAGGTACAACTTTTATGTTTTATGAAACTAAAATAAAATAAAACTGTAAAAAGAAAGATAAAAAAGGAAAATAAATAAATACAAAAAGGAACAAATCCTAGTGTCCAACTGGGCCCTAGTCCATAGGAGTCGGCCAACCCAGCTAGCGACGCCCTCCTCCTCTCTCCTCCACCTGTCGAACACGACCGAGCGCTGGAAGCCGTCCCAGCCATGCCAGCTCGTCGCCCGCGTCGCTACAGATGCGGCGGGGTGGATAAGAACACCAGCGTCGACGCGTTGGATACTTCTGAGATCTTCTTCCCCTCCCCCATGAGTTGTTGCATCTTCTCCCGCCATGGACGCTTCTGTCGTCGTCGCTGCCATGCCGCACGCGTAGCCACAGAGCACCCCGCACCAAGCCACCGCGTCCGCCGGCTCCGTCGTTGACTGCTTCGTCATCCACATCAACCTATTGGAGCTGGGAGCCCCTGCATCAAGCCCTATGATGTCGTCTTCTTCCTCGGCCCCAACAAACTTCGTCATCGATTTCGGCTACGTCGAGCCCTCCCCGAGCCCACCTTGCTCATCTACAGGCTCACTGTGAGCCCTTCTTCCTTTCCCCTTTGCTTCCCCCTCGGATTCATGCCGAATCATTGTGTCCGCGAGCACCGAACTCCGCCGTCCGTCGTGGCCGACGGGGGTCGAGTACCCCGTGCTCCTCTGCCTGAACCAGTGTTCGCGGTGTGCTCCTGGCACTGCCAGGAGGCCGACGAGCCCATCCGCTCGCCTTGCAGCGCCCTCTAGCCCCGGGTCAACCATTGCCGTCACTCTGACCGTCGCGTCGCTCATCGCCTGCACGTCGGCGCACACACCCGCGCACACCAGCCCCTGCCTCTGCTCGCGCCCGCGGTCGCCGGGAGCACGCGGCGCCGCCCGCCCACTATGGCCTTCTGCTGCCGCTGCTGCTTTCTCTGCCGCCCTGCTGACCTGCTGCTGCTCGTCCGCACGCAGCGCCTCACCTGCCACTAACCGCCGCAGCCGCGCCCGACGCACCCTTGCCCGCGCGCCCGTGCGTGGCCTCGCCATCGCCTGCTGCTGCCAGCAGCGCTGCTAACCGCTGATGGACCTGCTGCTGCATCATACTACTACACTGCTGCTCTACTGAACCTACTATTACTACTAACTACTGTAGCTGCTACTATGGTTAGCTTTACAAATATTACATCAAGTAACCCCCTCGGCAGCCCCTAAACTCCGGTTAAACAACTACTAACAGACCAAAAATAAATATGAGTAGAATGTACACTTGACAAACTTCATATTACTCCACTGGACCAAATTCATTTGATGCATGGTTTAAATCCTACAAAAATCACAAAATGCTATCTTTTCTTAACCCTGGCATTGTGTGTGCGTGTGTGTTCTGTGTGTGGTGGCCGGCCGGCTCTCCGTTAGCTAACTAGTACTCCTACTAGTTAGTCTAATCAGTGGTTAGGTATAGTGCAAATGACAGGTGGACCCCCCCTCTAAATATCCACTTAAAAAGAAAATGCAAGATATGTGTGAATGACACCTGGGCCTCATCTACAGTTTTGACCAGTCAATAGTCAACAGTTGACTGTTGACTGCACTGTTGACCCTACTGTCAGCCTCCGATGGCCTTGCTGTATGCACTCTGCTGGGTGCACATAGCAATTTCCCTTTTTATTTCGAATTAATAATAATTTCGGAATATTGTTAAAACTTTGAAAAATCATAGAAAATAATCCGTAACTCTGATGAAAAAACTTTGTACATGAAAGTTGCTCAGAACGACGAGACGAACTCGAATACGCAGCCCATTCGTCCGGCATGCATCCCTAGCATAGCGAACACGCAACTTTCCCTCTCCGGTTCATATGTCTGAAAACGCGAAACACCGGGGATCTTTTCCCGGATGTTTCCGCCCTTCACCGGTACCTCCTCATACCGCGTTAGGGCACCCCTAGCACCGCTACTTGTCATGTCATGCATCGTCATGCATTTGTTTGCATTATATTTGTTGTTTCTTCCCCCTCTTCTCTCGCTAGACACCGAGACTGACGCCGCTGCTACCCAATACGACTACGGTGTTGACGACCCCTCTCTCTTGCCAGAGCAACCAGGCAAGCCCCCCCTTGATCACCAGATATCGCCTACTCTCCTCTATACTGCTTGCATTAGAGTAGTGTAGCATGTTACTGCTTTCCGTTAATCCTATCCTGATGAATAGCCTGTCCTTGCTACTACTGTTGTTACCTTTACCTGCAATCCTAATGCTTAGTATAGGATGCTAGTTTTCCATCAGTGGCCCTACATTCTTGTCCGTCTGCTGTGCTATACTATCGGGCCGTGATCACTCAGGACGTGATCATGGGTATATACTGTATACTTTATACATGATACATGTGGTGACCAAAGACGGGTCGGCTTGTGGAGCACCCGCGAGTGACGGATTGGGGGCTGAAAGGACCTTTGTCACAACGGCCCTCTATGTGGATCTTTGTGGCGAAGCGACAGGGCAGGTTGAGACCACCTAGGAGAGAGGTGGGCCTGGCCCTGGTCGGCGTTCACGGTTATTTCAGGATAACACGTTTAATGAGATCTTGGTATTTGATCTGAGTCTGGCTACTGACCTATACGCACTAACCATCAACGTGGGGACAGTTATGGGCACTCGACGTCGTGGTATCAGCTGAAGCCTTCGTCACGTCAGCGACTGAGCGGCGCGCGCCGGATTGTAACGTAAGCCTGCTCTTGTATTAAGGGGGCTAGTTCTGCTTTCGGCCGCCCTCGCAACGTGCAGGTGTGCAATGGGCAATGGGCCCAGACCCCTGCGCCATAGGATTTAGATCGGCGTGCTGACCTCTCTGTTGTGCCTAGGTAGGGATGTGACGTGTTGATCTTCCGAGGCCGGGCATGACCCAGGAAAGTGTGTCTGGCCAAATGGGATCGAGTGTGTTGGGTTATGTGGTGCACCCCTGCAAGGAAGTTAATCTATTCGAATAGCCGTGATCTTCGGTAACAGGACGACTTGGAGTTGTACCTTGACCTTATGACAACTAGAACCGGATACTCAATAAAACACACCCTTCCAACTGCCAGATACAACCGGTGATTGCTCACTCATAGGGCGATGAGGGGAGGATCATCGGTTAGGATTATGCTACACGATGCTACTTGGTGAACTTACCATCTACTCTCTTCTCCTGCTGCAAGATGGAGGTTACCAGAAGCGTAGTCTTCGATAGGACTAGCTATCCCCCTCTTATTCTAGCATTCTGCTGTTCAGTCCACATATGATACCCCCTTTTCCATTTGATACCAATACATACATTTGTAGTGTAGCTCCTTGCTTGCGAGTACTTTGGATGAGTACTCACGGTTGCTTTTCTCCCCCCTTTTTCCCTTGCCTATACCCGATTGCTGCGACCAGACGTTGGAGCCCAGGAGCCAGACGCCACCGTCGACGATGACTACTACTACCCTTGAGGTGCCTACTACTACGTGCAGCCCGCTGACGACGACCAAGAGTAGTTTAGGAGGATCCCAGGCAGGAGGCCTGCGCCTCTTTCGATCTGTATCCTAGTTTGTGCTAGCCTTCTTAAGGCAAACTTGTTTAACTTATGTCTGTACTCAGATATTTTTGCTTCCGCTGACTCGTCTATGATCGAGCTCTTGTATTCGAGCCCTCGAGGCCCCTGGCTTGTAATATGATGCTTGTATGACTTATTTTATTTGTAGAGTTGTGTTGTGATATCTTCCCGTGAGTCCCTGATCTTGATCATACACATTTGCGTGTATGATTAGTGTATGATTGAATCGGGGGCGTCACAAGTTGGTATCAGAGCCGACTGCCTGTAGGAATCCCCCTTCCCCACTCCTTAGCCGAAGCTGAGTCCAGACATTACAAAACTTTTTACTAACATGGCTATGTGCCTTACGGGCCCACGTCGCCATCTGGGTGGTATTAGGATCTTTTACTCCTCGATCCTTACTCTGGGACTCTGATCTCTCTTCTATTCGGGTTAAATGATTTTACTAAATCTGACTCTAGGTTCTCGTAACTACTTTCTCCCGGAGAGCCCCTTATCACAGATGATCGTATGCTGCACCAGAAGATTTCAAAGATACTCTCTGATGTTCTCTTCAGACTTTGTGCCCATCGCCTTTGCAATTCCCTACCACCGAATTATCCCTATTGATAAATATATACACCAGCCGTCCTTACTTTTATTCCTAGCCGATCTTGTTATTGCAAGATACCCCGAAATTCTGTCAATTGTTCCGAGAATACTTTGTGCCTACCGCCTTGCAGTTCTTTGCCGCCTGAATGCCCCTATGGATAAATTCTCGCACCTACAGAGTATCTGCTCATCCCCAGTTGTTTATGTGTTTCACTAAGGTCATCGAAACAATATTCGATCTTCTGAGAATCCTTAGCAGCTTATTGCCCTTGAAATTCTTGCTTGCTTGCATTATGGTTAATCCCATAAGTCTCGTAATCATTATTGGCATCCCTTGTCATTGTCATTTTGAGTCTTTGATCCAATATGGTTGCGAATGGTTGCAATCATTAATCAGATCCTAGAATTCATCCTTTTGGCTCAGACGTCATTTTAAACGTGAGCTAAATCTCGACCAATCAAATTGTTGTCGATTTTACCCCTAAGCTTATTCAACTTATCCATCCTTAATCAGACCATTTGCTTCTGGTCGTCTGATTTGGAAATCATAATTCCTTTGCATGAGGGCTTTGATTTAGCCAATTGCTTCTATAATCCAATGCCTTCGCATTGTTTCTTCCTCTGGTTGTGTGCCGATACTCACATCAGCTTCGCTATGGACCGTCAGATCCTTTGTTGAAATATCATTCGACAGTGTCCTTCATATACACAAACCTCGAGAAGTTGTTTCCCTGATATATAATGCCTTTGGGAATTTTTATCCTCTGCTTTGATAACCATACTCTACTATCAAGATTGTACTATTTACTCCAAAGTTTGTGGTATCGGTTCCTAAGATGCCTCAATGGGTTGAACCTATGCCTGCCTTAATCTGTGTGAACCCGAAAGATTTCATGGGTCATACTTATCTGGTATAGCACCAGGTAAAACTTTCAACAACTAATGTCATTTTCGAAAAACGAGAGGTGAATGGGAGGCTATACATTGAAGAAGTGGGAGTCGACCTTGAACTTTGTGTTCATGCCCATGACACGATGTATATCCTATCATGGAAGCTTCTTGTATTAATAACTATTTTGTTAATATAACATCATCTGGTATCTGTGAATTGATCCTATGCAATCGAGGTTCCGACCATGATTTCTCTTTGATCCCATTTCTCGGACAAGTTAAAGCACTTGTCTTCTGCAAGTCAATACCCCAGCCCAACGTCTACTTTGATCCGTCGCCGAGTATTACACACTGGTATCTCGAGATTATCATGAACTGCATAACTTATGAGTTCTTCATCAAGTACTACATTCTCATTGATTCCAATTTTTCACGGGCTCTAAGTTATTAAACACTCAAAGACATCTATAATTGACTCAAGTCCGCACCATGACGAATCAGCTTTTGGTAACCTTCATTACTTACAAGTTTGAACTCGATCACGTCATCCCTAGCCTTCTTGCTATATCATTATCGTGCTAAATCTTAATTGTGCTACCTGGTCCTTCTTCCTAGAGCACAATTTTTGATGACGAGCTAAGCTTACGTCGATTTTTCTCATCATATCATTTCGCCTTGAACAACAAGCTTGATTTTGAGTTTGTGTCGTACCCGTCGTTCCAATAACCTTTCGCTTCATCATTCCTTTGATTTGATGTCATCACCGATCGATTACATCTTCGTGAAATCTCTCAACAAATGTATTGTAATCATCATCAGTATTCCGAGCTTTTCCAGGATATCCATTGAATTCGTGATGAGAAATACCATCCTTGCCTCGATGATTTGTGTTATCATCGACCACTTTATTGTCTTCCATCCAACACAAACTTTTGTTCGTGTTTTGTGTTATACCATGAGTTCCTTGCTATCCAGCATTTGTTCTTCTTTACCTTGGAATATTACCACCTTTTATGTCAAGATGTCGTGAGAATTTCACCACCTCTTTAAGAATTCTTGATACAAGTGATACTTCTCACCATCACCATTCTTTCTTGGTCCCCGTGTTGTTTATAACCGGAATGCTGACAAATGAACTATGACGTGTAAATTCAAAACTTCTAGCAACCCTATTGCTTTCAAGTTAATGGTCGATATTTCATTCTTAGACTATTGCTTATTGAATCGCTTTTCTAACATTGATCATGCTACCTAAGACCATATTTTGGGTCCACTTTTCAACCAATGCTTAATTGTGTGTGTTTTCCTCGAGCATACATCCTTATATCATTTGATCCGACAAATGTTATCTCCTTGTTTACATAAGTGTGGAAATCCATCTTTTGAAAATCCCAATGAATTGTCGCTGAGTTCATCAGCCACCTCTTCATCCTCACCTTGGTTTTAATGATGAACTCTTGTTTTGGAACTCGCTTCCATAGTACATTTCCCGAGAATCTTACAATGTCGTCTCATCAAATGTGTTGTACCTTTTCTTCTCAGGCATCCTGAGTCTGAGGCATCCTGGCACCAATCAGATCTGAATCTCGGTCATATATGATGGTCGGAACATATTTCCATGAATTATTACATTGGTCCTTATATATCAGTAAGGTGATGTCATGCCTATCACACCTGGCCGGAGGACTTGTTGTTATTGATTCCTTTTCAGCAAAGTTATCCCTTCTTCCATGAGGGAATTGTAAGGCCTATTCTTCAAGTTATTCCTGATGGATACTTTGTTTCTCCAGAGTCTGATCTTCACCTGTTGACCATGTCAATGCTATCTCGAAGCATGTCTATGGTATTCCGATTTTCAACAAGAACATTGAAGCTAATGCTAAATGTTTCCTGCACAATTATCCAAACACCGTTGTATGGGTAATATCGTGAGCTCCCCCTCTTACTTAAGTGGTTTTCTACCTTCTATCCAGTCTTGGATATCATACTCTGCTTGTTCTTGGGAAGGATATACCCCTGAAATATGTGTTTAAACACATTTTCCTTTCCATTGTTCTGTTTAAAATGATAATCACATTTTCCATTCCATTGTCTTGTTTAACCTTTCTTGTGCTCTATATGATCTAAGCAGTAATAATTCACTGCTTATGTAAACACCTCGGTGTACAACTCTGTCAGTAAGACCTTGTTTCTACTGTTGATGACTTCCCGGTAACCACCGATGGACGAGAACTCTGCCTATTGGTCCGCCTCGTTCAACGAGCAGGAAAATGGTTCTCTTCGTCCCTTGCCCTTGGTACCGATGTTGTTGCCGACATAACTGACATGCTACCCTCTAATATGCCTTGCTATCATGACCGTGCAAGATGTCATCGCTCCTCCTACTTTTAACACACATGGTGGGCCCATAACCCACAGTTCCACAGGATCGAAACCTGACTCTCTTGTACCCCCTGTTCCCAAGGTTGTACCTCGCGCGTGGCCTTGTATGTAATTCACGAGCCTCCTTCCGAGAGATCATCAATTCTGGTATCAGACACAATACTTATTCCCGTTGCTTTGAACCCCTTTCACTCCCCATTTCAGGCATTGAACGATTGCCTGCCCGCTCGAAACTTCCCATGATACCTCCTTACTTTGCTCTCGATAATTTCTTCAGTTTCAATTCGAGAGTTACTTTCCGCCACCTTCCTTGATGTTATCTAGTAGGTAAGCAACATTGTAGCGGCCTGTTCATCTGGAATACCCCCTTATCTTTTCGTAAGTACGATCGAGTTCCCGAAGGAAGAATGACGACTTCATCATAATGACTCGAAGCAGAGAAATGAAGACATCAATGCAATGGAGCGACCTCTTCGAGAAGAGCAACTATGACCGAGAAGAATCGTTAGAGTTTCGTAATCAAATCCCTTCCCCATCACTTCCCGTCTTAAATCTCGGGATGAGATTTCTTGTAGTGGAGGAGAGTTGTGCCGCCCGGATAATTAAGCTATAGTGAACCTCTGCTAATGATGCTACATCACCTTGGTTACTTTTGATAATCTTGCGTAGTTCAAAACCGATTTAGAATTCAAATTTTAAAATAAAGTCAAACTAGAAAAGTAATCAAAAGTCAAAACTAAAAGGTACAAACGGTGACAAATAAATAATAAGTAATTATGGTGGAGAAACCACATTTTTTTATAAAATGTTTAACTGCTCTAAAATAATTAAAACATGAGGTAAAACAATTAAATAAATGCCGCTTGTATTTTATGAAATACTAAACTATATTATTTGGGGGTTAAACCTTTTTGCAGCAGAGGTATAATTAGTGATACTATTATAGGTACAACTTTTATGTTTTATGAAACTAAAGTAAAATAAAACAGTAAAAATAAAGATAAAAAAGAAAATAAATAAATATGAAAAGGAACAAATCCTAGTGTCCAACTGGGCCCTAGTCCATAGGAGTCGGCCAACCCAACTAGCGACGCCCTCCTCCTCTCTCCTCCACCTGTAGAACACGACCGAGCGCTGGAAGCCGTCCCAGCCACGCCAGCTCGTCGCCCACGTTGCTACAGATGCAGCAGGGTGGATAAGGACGCCAGCGTCGACGCGTTGGATACTTCCGAGATCTTCTTCCCCTCCCCCACGAGTTGTTGCATCTTCTCCCGCCATGGACGCTTCTGCCGTCTTCGCCGCCATACCGCACGCGTAGCCATAGAGCACCCCACACCAAGCCACCGCGTCCGCCGGCTCCGTCATTGACTGCTTCGTCATCCACATCAACCTATTGGAGCTGGGAGCCCCTGCATCAAGCCCTATGATGTCGTCTTCTTCTTCGGCTCCAATGAACTTCGTCATCGATTCCGGCTACGTCGAGCCCTCCCTGAGCCCACCTTGCTCATCTACAGGCTCACTGTGAGCCCTTCTTCCTTTCCCCTTTGCTTCCCCCTCAGATTCATGCCGAATCATTGTGTCCGCGAGCACCGAACTCCGCCGTCTGCCGTGGCCGACGGGGGTCGAGTACCCCGTGCTCCTCTACCCAAACCAGTGTTCGCGGTGTGCTCCTGGCACTGCCAGGAGGCCGACGAGCCCATCCGCTCGCCTTGCAGCGCCCTCTAGCCCCAGGTCCATCCTTGCCGTCACTCTGACCGTCGCGTCACTCATCCCCTGCACGTCGGCGCACACACCCGCGCACACCGGCCCTGCCTCTGCTCGCGCCCGCAGTCGCCGGTACCGCGCTGCGCCGCCCGCCCACTATGGCCTTCTGCTGCCGCTGCTGCTTTCTCTGCCGTGCCGCTGACCTGCTGCTGCTCGTCCGCACGCAGTGCCTCACCCTGCCGCTGACCGCCGCAGCCGCGCCCAACGCAACCTTGACCGCGCGCCCGTGCGTGGCCTTGCCATCGCCTGCTACTGCCCGCTGTGCTGCTAACCGATGATGGACCTACTGCTGCATCCTACTACTACGCTGCTGCTCTACTGAACCTACTATTACTACTAACTACTGTAGCCACTACTGTGGTTAGCTTTACAAATATTACATCGAGTAACCCACTCGGCAGCCCCTAAACTCCGGTTAAACAACTACTAACAGGCCAAAAATAAATATGAGTAGAATGTACACTTGACAAACTTCATATTACTCCACTGGACCAAATTCATTTGATGCATGGTTTAAATCCTACAAAAATCACAAAATGCTATCTTTTCTTAACCCTGGCATTGTGTGTGTGTGTGTGTGTGTTCTGTGTGTGGTGGCCGGCCGGCTCTCTGTTAGCTAACTAGTACTCCTACTAGTTAGTCTGATCAGTGGTTAGGTATAGTGCAAATGACAGGTGGACCCCCCCTCTAAATATCCACTTAAAAAGAAAATGCAAGATATGTGTGAATGACACCTGGGCCCCATCTACAGTTTTGACCAGTCAACAGACTGTTGACTGCACTGTTGACCCCACTGTCAGCCTCCTGTGGCCCTGCTGGGTGCACATAGCAATTTCCCCTTTTATTTCGAATTAATAATAATTTCGGAATAATTTGTTAAAACTTTGAAAAATTATAGAAAATAATCCGTAACTTTGATGGGAAAACTGTGTACATGAAAGTTGCTCAGAACGACGAGACGAACTCGAATACACAGCCCGTTCATCCGCCACACATCCCTAGCATAGCGAACATGCAACTTTCCCTCTCCGGTTCAGATGTCCGAAAACGCGAAACACTGGGGATCTTTTCCCGGATGTTTCCCCCCTTCACCGGTACCACCTCATACCGCGTTAGGGCACCCCCTAGCACCGCTACTTGTCATGTCATGCATCGTCATGCATTTGTTTGCATTATATTTATTGTTTCTTCCCCCTCTTCTCTCGCTAGACACCGAGACCGACGCCGTTGCTAGCCAGTATGACTACGGTGTTGACGACCCCTCTCTCTTGCCAGAGCAACCAGGCAAGCCCCCCCTTGATCACCAGATATCGCCTACTCTCCTCTATACTGCTTGCATTAGAGTAGTGTAGCATGTTACTGATTTCAATTAATCCTATCTTGTTGTTACCTTTACCTGCAATCCTAATGCTTAGTATAGGATGCTAGTTTTCCATCAGTGGCCCTACATTCTTGTTCGTCTGCTGTGCTATACTATCGGGCTGTGATCACTCGGGAGGTGATCACGGGTATATACTGTATACTTTATACATGATACATGTGGTGACTAAAGACGGGTTGGCTTGTGGAGCACCCGCGAGTGATTCACAGATTGGGGGCTGAAAGGACCTTTGTCCCAACGGCCCTCTGTGTGGATCTTTGTGGCGAAGCGACAGGGCAGGTTGAGACCACCTAGGAGAGAGGTGGGCCTGGCCCTGGTCGGCGTTCACAGTTATTTCAAGATAACACGTTTAACGAGATCTTGGTATTTGATCTGAGTCTGGCTACTGGCCTATACGCACTAACCATCTACGCGGGGACAGTTATGGGCACTCAACGTCGTGGTATCAGCCGAAGCCTTCGTGACATCAGCGACTGAGCGGCGCGCGCCGGATTGGAACATAAGCCTGCTCTTGTATTAAGGGGGCTAGTTCTGCTTCCGGTCGCCCTCGCAACGTGCAGGTGTGCAATGGGCGATGGGCCCAGACCCCTGCGCCATAGGATTTAGACCGGCGTGCTGACCTCTCTGTTGTGCCTAGGTAGGGCTGCGACGTGTTGATCTTCCGAGGCCAGGCATGACCCAGGAAAGTGTGTCCGGCCAAATGGGATCGAGCGTGTTGGGTTATGTGGTGCACCCCTGCTAGGAAGTTAATGTATTCGAATAGCCGTGATCTTCGGTAACAGGACGACTTGGAGTTGTACCTTGACCTTATGACAACTAGAACCGGATACTCAATAAAACACACCCTTCCAAGTGCCAGATACAACCGATGATCGCTCTCTCACAGGGCGATGAGGGGAGGATCATCGGTTAGTATTATGCTACACGATGCTACTTGGTGAACTTACCATCTACTCTCTTCTCCTGCTGCAAGATGGAGGTTACCAGAAGCGTAGTCTTCGATAGGACTAGCTATCCCCCTCTTATTCCGGCATTCTGCAGTTCAGTCCACATATGATACCCCCTTTTCCATTTGATACCAATGCATACATTTGTAGTGTAGCTCCTTGCTTGTGAGTACTTTGGATGAGTACTCATGGTTGCTTTTCTCCCCCCTTTTTCCCTTTCCTATACCCGATTGCTGCGACGAGACGTTGGAGCCCAGGAGCCAGACGCCACCGTCGACGACGACGACTACTACTACTCTGGAGGTGCCTACTACTATGTGCGGCCCACTGACGACGACCAGGAGTAGTTTAGGAGGATCCCAGATAGGAGGCTTGCGTCTCTTTCCACCTGTATCCCAGTTTGTGCTAGCCTTCTTAAGGCAAACTTGTTTAACTTATGTCTGTACTCAGATATTTTTGCTTCCGCTGACTCGTCTATGATCGAGCTCTTGTATTCGAGCCCTCGAGGCCCCTGGCTGTAATATGATGCTTGTATGACTTATTTTATTTGTAGAGTTGTGTTGTGATATCTTCCCGTGAGTCCCTGATCTTGATCATACTCGTTTGCGTGTATGATTAGTGTACGATTGAATCGGGGGCGTGACATACCAAGATGATGTAGGGTAGGAACCCTACAGCCCGACCTTTCATGAAAGGAGCAAATCCAGCGATGAACACGAAGAACACGAGGGAAAAAACACGGGAGGAACACAAGAGAACACTCAAACCAACAAGAATGATCACACATGCGCTAGATCCTCGAATACATAAGAGAAGATACATGATCCATGGACAACTAAGGACGATACAAGGGTAGCCGGTCTTCTCCGTGAGGAGGTCTTGAATCCACGGGGGGATCTTCCCTTAGAAAGGGGGCTTGAATCCAAAGGGATCTTCTCCGAAGAGGCCGCAGTCTCTCGCAAGTAGGAGATCCGATATGGATGAGCGTAGCTCTATCTCTCAAATGAGCTATCACAACGCTAACCCTAAAATGGTGGGGGTGGAGGAGTATATATAGTCTAGGGCCATGAAGGGGTAAGTGAGGGGCGAAACAGGTACATGGGCCTCGGCCCAGAGACTCTGCGCGCAGGCAGGCCAGAAGTTCCAGGCAGGGACAGAAGGTCCGGGCTCCAGAAGTTCCGGGCGGGTTCCGATGTAAGCCGAGAGATGGCACGGCGCGAATAGTGCTGGAGTCCAGGGGCCGGAAGGTTCGGGTCAGCCAGAAGGTCCAGGGACCGGAAGGTCCGGGCAAGGTTCCGGGCTGGTCAGAGAGTTGGCACGCCCGGGCATCGTCTGGAGTGGTGAGGGCCGGAGGTTTCGGGCTGTGGCCGGAAGGTCCGGGCCTAGCAGAAACTCTGCACAAGTCTTGATGCTTCCTGTTCCTTCTCCTTGCGTCCTTGGTTCCTGAGCAAATGTAGTGTCTTTGCATTAGGTAGCAACCATGTCTCGGAAGAATGGAAAGGGAGAAGACTTAGGAATGAGTTCACCTTGTGTCCAATGGTGTATGCTCGAGGTCGAGGTCTTGTGGTAGTGTAGATGGGGATGATAGTAGGATGCTCCGTATCAGGGAGTACATAGGCATTCTTGTCCATCCACTTGGCAACAGGAATAACCAAACAATCAAAGCAACAAATGGATGTCCTCAAATGAAGAAAATTATGCAACGAACATGCTCACACAATAAGATAGCAAATAAAGTATGTGGCAAAGCATGCACAAACACTCTACCATCTATCAAGCAATTGGCAATGACTAGGTCATCTATATATGAGTATATTGACTGAGGAGTCAATTGAGAACATTTGATCGTAGGTCATACTCATCGTTCAAGCACAAGTGGGGTTACCACTTTTACATAAAGCATTGTTGTGTTCACATCATTATAGTTGCTTTAACTGAATTCTTAGAGAAAATCTCCCCCTAGATGTGATATCCCCCCAAAGAGGGGTGAACTAACCTTGGGTTTTGTCGATGATGACTTCATGTAGATGTTGAAGATGTGGACGCTCAATGTTGATGTAGATCATTTGGAGTAATCCATTAGAGTGAGTTGCACTTTCAATACCTACATGGGTTAGTCCCACATACATAGAGTGAAATACACATATGATGATGTCCATGAAAGAATTAGGTTACCTTGTCCCTCGTCTTACCAACAAGAGGGTTTGTGACTCCTTGAACTAGTGCAAGATATGGAAGTTTATTGCACTTGTCCTTGCCAGAATGAATATAAGTGAAGTATGTTGGTGGAGTCACCCTCAAGAACTCTCTAGTTCTTCTTTATGACCCACATCAACTTGATGGAAATCGTTGGAGTTGTAGTCGTACTTGATGAAGTAGAACTTGAAGTAGTCTTGGGAACCCACTTGACCAAGGCCTTTGGAGCTTCTTCTAATGAATCAATCTCTTCTTGAAGCTTGTCCTTGCCTTTTAGCTTGCGGTCTTGTGGTGGAAGATCAACTTGAGCTTGTGTTCCCTTGAAAGAACTAGGGTCATACTTCTCTTGTTGAGGAACAAACTTCGTCTTGGGGTATTGATTTTCTTCCCACTCAACTCCATTGTCATTGAACTTGCATTCAAAACCAACACCTTGATTCTTCTGGTGCCTTCATTGCTTGCGCACAATTTCCTCAAATTTCTTACTTTCGGCTAGGCTCTTGTAAACACCTTTCTCGATAATTCCCTTCAATAAGCTATTTTCTTGCTCAAGTGTAACTTGGCTAAGAGAATCATTAGTGGAATAAAGAGAACTACTAGAAGAAACAATATTGGATTTAGCATGATTATTGTTACTACTAGAAGAAGAATCTTTCTTGCTCTTGTTGTTAGATTTTACTTATGTCATGTAAGTAGATAAAAATAAACACTTGGCAATGTAGGAAGAACTTTTATTTCGAAGATCATCATTGATTGCCTTTAAGAACCCATGCTCTTGCTCTAAATTGAGCTTCTCAAAGCATAGCTTCTCATGCGTTTTTAAAAGCTCTCAATGATCCTCTAAAGTACTTTCATGAGCTAACTTACGAGTGTTTAGTTCTTTAGTTAGACGTTCAATCTCCTTCTTATCATTGTCATTTGTTTTATCTCGATTAGCATGATTAATAGCAATTTCATCTAGTATTCATCACTAGTGTTGTCAACAAGTAAATCATCATCACCTAGAAAAACATATTCATCACTATTGAAATCAACATGCTCGGAGTGTGAGACCTTAGGGCCTTTAGCCATGAAGCATCTTCCATTTCCTTCATTTGGTGAGTCGAATATGTCGTAGGAGTTGGATGACACAAGTCCAAGACCGGCAACACTTTCATGTTAAGTATATTCGGAGTCGGAGTGATAACTTCTCTCGGAGTAGTTGTCGGAGACGGAACCAGATACCCATTCACTGACATGAGCTTGATGTTTGTCTTGTGTAGCTACTTTGATGACTTGTCTTTTCTTTCTGAATCCTTGCTTCTATGAGAGGGTCTTCGTTCATAACGATCATCTCTACTCCTTCTCTCTCTTGGAGGTGATTCCTCTCTTTTCATTCTTCTTTTAGGTGAGTCTTCTCTTCTTTTGTAGGGAGTCGTACACTCAATAGAGTAGTGTCCATGTCTTCCACAATTTTAGCAATTGAGATCACTACTAGAAGATCTTTATTCATTGTAGGACCTAGACTTGGAACTTCTCTCTTTGCTTCTACTCTTGTAGAACTTGTTGAAGTTATTCACCATTAAACTCAATTCTTCATTGAAGACTTGTTTCTCACTTGATGTTGTTAGAGCATCACATGAAGCTTGGAACCACTGGACTTGTTGTGAAGCTCTTCCTTATCCTTGAGTGACATCTCATGAGCAAC
The DNA here is from genome assembly GCF_002162155.2 of Triticum dicoccoides. Classification (NCBI taxonomy): domain Eukaryota; kingdom Viridiplantae; phylum Streptophyta; class Magnoliopsida; order Poales; family Poaceae; genus Triticum; species Triticum dicoccoides. Next base: position 325,370,463 of record NC_041390.1, read on the forward strand.
AATTCTACCAATGACTTCCGTTGGCTTGAGATCTTTGTAGTTTGGCATCATTTGGATCAAGGTGCACACGGTATCATATTTTCCATCCAAGGCTCTTAGGATCTTCTTGATGATGAATCTGCCAGTCATCTCTTCGCTTCCTAAGCCGGCAATCTCATTTGTGATGAGATCAAGCCTAGAGTACATTTCAGCGACTCCTTCACCATCCTTCATTTTGAACTTGTCAAGTTGAATTTGAAGCAAGTCAAATTTGGATTCCTTGACGGACTCGGTACCTTCGTGCATATCAAGCAAAGTATCCGAAATTTCCTTTGCATTCTCAAGACGGCTGATTTTTTTCAATTCTTAGGGGCACAATCCGTTAAACAGAATGTCGCAAGCTTGAGAATTTTATTGAAACAACTTCAATTCTTCTGCGGATGCTTCACGATCCGGTTCTCTTCCATCCTTGAAGTATTCACCTTGCAAGCCAATACACACAATAGGCCAAACGGCAGGGTTATCACCAAGAATATGCATATTCATCTTATGCCTCACCGATTTGATCTATCACGGCGGTAATTTCCCTCGCTAGACGCCATACTCTCCTAGGTTGTGAAGCAAAGGCTATGATCACGAAAGCTATGGATATCAAGGCAAATGGTGAACAAAGCTGTGATACCACTTGTAGGATTGAAAGTAAGGCTAGATTGCAAGGCAAAATCTAGCCTTTCCCAATTTTAAGTCTTGGCAAATTTTAGCAACTTAGCACAAGTCAAGCAATCAACCTAAACTTGCAATTCTAAGAGTGTAGCAGTGAAAAGTAAAGCATTGCATATGAAGGTAAAAGGGAAGGGTTTGGAGAAGGCAAACACAATGCAGACACAGAGATATTTGGTGTGGTTCCGATAGGTGGTGCTATCATACGTCCACTTTGATGGTTACTTCAACCCACAAAGGGTAATGATTGCGCGAGTCCACGGAGGGCTCAACCTGTCATGCCCCGGATACTGCTTTCCATATTTGTAACTCCGACTCTTGCCTTTTCCGGAGATGCGATATGATTTTTCCTTCGTGGTTGGGTTTTGTTTTTCGTTTTGTGATTTGTTCGTGTCATGCATTTCTTATCATGTCATCATGTGCATCGCATTTGCATACATGTTCGTCTCATGCATCCGAGCATTTTCCCCATTGTCTGTTTCACAATCCGACACTCCCACTTGCACCCGGTGCACCCCTCTTGTCTCTTTTCGTGAGCGGATGTTAAACATTCTCGGAATTGGCCGAGACTTGTCAAGCGGCCTTGGTACATCACCGGTAGACCGCCTGTAAAATTTCATTCCATTTGGAGGTTGTTTGATGCTCCAACGGTTAACCGGGTAACCGCAAAAGCCCTTTGTGTGTTGCAGCCCAACATCCCTCCAAAACAGCCCAATAACCCACCTAAACCACTTCCATGTCCTCCGTCGTCGGATCACGATCCTGTGGGCGAAAACTACACCTCATTTGGACAAACCAAACTCCCTCTACCTATAAATATGTGATCCCCTCCGAATTTTCACGGATGAACCCTAACCTCCTCCTCCTCCGCGCGTCCGGACGCGTCTGCGCCGCGCCGGACATGTCCACCGCCACCGCCATGTCGCCCTGGACAATCGTGGAGCGCCACGTCATCCCCGCCGCCGCCCTCCTCCTTCCGCGCGCCGCCACCTGTCGCCGCCACCTCCCACCACCGCGCGGCCTGCGGGACCTGGATCGGGCACGCATGAGCCGGACCGCGCCGCCGCCCGGCCCGAGCTCCGCCCGAGCCGCCCACCACCCAGCTCCGCCGCGCCGGCGTCCGCCTCCTCACCGGCGCTACCCCGCACGCCCGCCGGCTAGAGCCACCGCGCCTTGCCTTGCCGGCGCCAGCGCACTGCCCGAGTCCCCGCCGCCCATTCCGGATCGCGCCGCCACCCGAGCTCCGCCTCCCCGTGCCTCCCGCCGGCGACCTTCCGCCGCCACCGACCATCACCAGGCACGCCGCCCGCCATGGCCTAAGCTTGCCAAGCTCCGCTGCTGGCCGGACCCCGCTGCCAGCGCCCGCCTCCTAGCTCATCGCTGCCCGCATTGGCTGGAGCCGCCGTCAGACGCCGCCACGACCTCGCTGCCGCGTCGCCTCGGCTTCCGCGCCCTCGCCGGAGTCGCGGAACGCTCGACGGAGCCGGATCCACTACTGGGTGGATGAGATCCACTAGCACCCCCCATCCAAACAGGCGCCCACGTCCCGAATCTCCTCGTCCCGTTCCGCTCCGTCCATTTTTCCTGAGGTCCGATTTCTACTAAGTCCCATATCCCTAATATTTTGATGCCCTCTTCATCATGTCACATCTCCATGTTCGGTGATCCAAATCATGCATATGATATGCCGAATTGTTCGTCTCGTTGAGCTTTACATGCCAGTACCATTTCCATGCATGTTCATGTTCATTATGATGCCATTTTCATTGATGCAAGAGTGCTATAACATGTCAGATGCTGGTTATCAGATCATGTTGATTTGTCATTTTTGTTGCATTTGATGTGTGCGTCATATGAGCTTGAGGTCTACATGTGTTCTGAACAACAACATGCCATCGTTACATGGTTGATTGTCTTGTATTTTTTATATTTGTGGTGACTAGAACAAGCTTGCAAAGTAGGCTCCACAATGTTGCCGTTTTCAGGGACTTAGGATTTTGCTATGTCTTTTCCTGCTATTATTTTGATGCCATGTAAACGTGATGCTACTGTGAGATCCATGCTTATTTTGGGATACTTAAGTAAGGATGTTTTGAACATGTGGTTGTTCTCTATCCATCCACGCCCCTGTTTGATATTATGGAGTTGTCTAGCATGTCAGTTTCTTGCTCTACTTGTGCTATAAAATGTTCCTGGCAGAATGTTAATATGTTAATCAACATTGTCATGGTTGTTGCTAGTGATCCATGCATCCTATGAACTTTCTCTTGCCATGGTTATATTCATGAACATGTCATCTTGCTATTGGTATGCTTATATTTTCATGCAATGCTTTGTGGTGAGTGGCATGAGCTCGCAAAGTTGCTATCATAATTCTGTTTATGCCATGCTCTGTTTTTCTGCCAAGTCTGAAACTATTAATAAAACTTGCTATGTTTACATGGGTGCCATCATATCTTCTGTGCCTTTTTTGGCTCATGATCAGTAAGGGACTTTTGTTCTATGCTTCTAGTAGAATCGTGCCATGCCTTTCCTTACTATGATATGTTCTTGTAGCATGTTGTTTGCTTGCTCTAAATTGTGCTTCCTGATGTTGTTTTTGACATGTTAGTATTTTTCACCAAGTCTGTGAAGCTGATATCTTTTGCACTGTTGCCATGCTTGTCTGAACCTGTCCTATTGTGATTTATCCGTAGCTCGGTGTTCATGTTTTGTCAAGCATCTATTGTACATCACGGATAGATGCCTTGTTGATATGTTGGAGTGCAGTAGCTTAGTTTCTTGTTGAATTCTAAGTGCCATCATGCTGTTAATCATAGTTTTGCACCATTCTTGTTTTTCTTGCCATTTGCAAGCCGTGCATCCATCTCCGGTGATCCTTATATCGATTGTAATCGAAATCACCTCATCTTTCCAACGGCATACTTGGTTTGCCAAGTTGATGCCTTGTTATTTCTTTCCCTTCCGGAGAACGCATATGCATTGCATATCATGTCTGGCATATCATGCCGTGTATTCCATCATGTTGCGTTGTGTTGCTTCAACTTCTAGCTTCTCGATCATTGTGTTGCTTCTCTTCTCGCTCTTATTTGCGTATGTTAGCAACCATATATGCTTAGTGCTTGCTGCAGCTCCACCTCACTACCTTCCCCTACCCATAAGCTTAAATAGTCTTGATCTCGCGGTTGTGAGATTGCTGAGTCCTCGTTACTCATAGATACTTCCAAATAGTTGCAGGTGCCGATGATGACAGTGCAGGTGGGAGCACTATAAAGATCTTTTCGTTGTCGTGTTTCGTTTCTTGTTGATCAGTAGTGGAGCCCAGTTGGGACGATCGGGGATCTAGCATTTGGGGTTGTCTTCCTTTTATTTTGGTTCCATAGTCGGACCTTGTTTGTAATTTGGATGATGTATGTTTAACTTGTATTTGTGTGAAGTGGCGATTGTAAGCCAACTCTTTATCCCTTACTTATTCAGTACATGGGATTGTGTGAAGATTACCCGTCTTGCGACAAACCTACCATTCGGCTATGCCTCTAAGTCGTGCCCCGACATGTGGGAGATACAGCCACATTGTGGGTGTTACACAACCCACGAAGGGTCCACGAAGAAGCAACCTTGTCTACCCCACCATGGCCATCGCCCATGAGGGACTTGCCTTACTCAGGTAGATCTTCACAAAGTAGGTGATCTCCTTGCCCTACTGACACCTAACTCATGTGATCTCCTTCGTTCAACTCCACAATCTTGTCGGAGGCTCCCAACTGACACCTAACCAATCTAGGAGACACCACTCTCCAAAAGGAAATAGATGGAGTGATGATGATGAACTCCTTACTCTTGTGCTTCAAATGATAGTCTCCCCAACACTCAACTCTCTCTCACAGATTTGGCTATGGTGGAAAGATGATTTGAGTTGAAAGTAACTTGGGCAAGGCTAGAGATCAAGATTCTAGTGTTTGTATTGGAATGTCTTGGCCTGATCATATGAGTAGGTGGTTCTCTCTCAGAAAATGAGAAGTGGAAGTGTTGGCACATTTTGATGGCTCTCTCTTGAATGGAGACGGGGTGGAGGGGTATATACAGCCTCCACACAAAATCCAACAGTTACGCACATTTGACCCAACTCGGTTAGACCGAATAGAAGAACTCGGTGAGACCGATTCATTTCAAAATGTGAACATTAGGAATCTCGGTGAGACCGACATGATCAACTCGGTGGGACCGCTGTGCTAGGTTTAGGGCAAAACCTCATCTCAGTGAGACCAATTGCATGAACTCGATGAGATCGATTTCAACAAAGAGCAAATAGAGAGTTGGTCAAACAAACTCGATGGGACCGATTGCACATTTTGATGAGACTAAAAGAAATACAACAGGTAACAGAGAGTTTGCAAGGCCATCTCGGTGAGACCGACTTCTCTAGGGTTTCTGGAAATGGCTAGGTCAAGTGAACTCGGTGGTGCCGGATAGATCAAATCGGTGGGGCCGAGTTTGACTTTAGGTTTTGGACATATGTGGAAATGAGAAAGTGGCTGAGGGTTTTGGAGCAATATCATTAAGCACTTTGAGCACGTAGACCATTAAACAACACCTTATCCCCTTTTAATAGTATTTGCTTTCATATGGACTCAATGTGATCTTGGATCACTAAAACGAAAATGAAGAGTCTTGAGCCTTTGCCAATCTTTGTCCTTAGTATTTTGAGGGGTCCACATCTCTAGTCCTTGTCATGTGAATCATTGAACTTTTTGAAATATTTAACTTGAACAGATATTAGTTCAATGAGCTATATGTTGTTATGAATTACCATAACCACCCGGGGATAAGTTGCACTTTCACAAACATAAACTCGGTGGCCCCGGTTGCATCAACTCGATGAAACCGAAGTGAAGCAGTAAGGCAACAGAGAAACTGTCATGCCAACTCGGTGAGACCGATTTCTATTCTGATGAGACTAAAAGAATTGCAACAGGTAACAGAAAATTGGCAAGGCCATCTCAATGAGACCGAGATCTGTATCGATGTGGCTGAATTGTTAGGGTTTCTGGCAGTGGCTATGTCATATGAAGTCGGAGGCTCCGGATGGAATGAATCAGTGGGGCGAAGTTGGAGTTTAGGATTTTGACATATTTGGAATGAGAAAGTGGTTGAGGGCTTTGGAGCAGTATCACTAAGCATTTGAGCAAGCAAGCCATTAAGCAACACCTCATCCCCTTTTAAATGAAGAGTCTTGAGCTTTTGCCAATATGTGTCCTTAGCGTTTTGAGGGGTCCACGTCTCTAGTCCATGCCATGCCATTCATTGAACTTTCTGACATATTAGACTTGAATGGGTATTAGTTCAATGAGCTATATGTTATTATGAATATACCTGGCAAACACTTGGGCACCCAGATCTTCTTCAAAGGTGGTCCATTCCTGCAATTAGTACCAATATACTTGGCAAACACTTCACCATTCTGATTCTTAATCTGTTTGTAGTTTGCATCAAAGGATTCATCAATGATAATCGGGTTAGCACAAGTGAAGCCAGATAAGGTAGATGGATCCACTGAAGGTCCCTTTGTAGCAACTCATGTGGTTTTGTGGTACTGCTCAGGCGTCCAGTAAGAACCATCAACATTCATTTTCCTCTCGAACCCAACACCCTCTTTCCTAGGGTTTCGGTTTAGAATCTGTTTCTTGAGGACATCACATAGTCTCTGATGCCCTTTTGAGACTCTTGTACATTCATGTTTCAAGCAACGTCTTCATCCTGGCGTTCTCATCAGCAATAGTAGTGGTATCCTTAGCAGAGGGGTTACTTACCACATTAGCAATTGAAGATATTGCAATAGCAGTAGCAGTAGAACATCCAGCAACAGAAGTAGCGTTATCACGCTCAAGGCATTTTAGACATGGTGGTTCAAATCCTTCCTGAGCGGGAATGATCTATTGAGTGCGAAGTGACTCATTCTCTTTTTGAAGATCTTCATGAGCCATTCTCAAGTTCTCAAGTTCTTGCTTCCTTTGAAGATAATCGTAGGAGACCTTTTCATGAGTAGTTGAGAGTGTTTCATGATGACTTTCAAGCTCTTCATACTTAACATGAAGATTTTTAATGTCTTCAAATAAGGACTGAGTTTGAGTCATTTCTGCATCCAACATGTCATCTCTTTTGTCTGACAATTTTTGAATATGTTCCATAGCAATCTGTTGCCGTGTTGCAATTTTAGCAAGTGTTTTGTAGCTAGGTTTAGATTTACATTCAGAGCCATCTTCACTGGATGTTTGATAGTGAGCATCGTGTGAGTTTACCTTGGCACCGCGTGCCATGAACCAGTAGGTGGGTGCAGAGTCATCTTCGTTAGCATCAGCGTTGGTGAAGAGGCCATCGTCTTCAGTGTTGAAGATGGACTTGGCGACATACGCTGAAGCTAAAGCCAGGCTTGCCACGCCTGAATCAGATTCCTCTTCAGACTCCATCTCCACCTCCTCAGATGCATACTCCTCCTATGAATCCATTTCCTTCCCAAAAAATGCACGACCCTTGCTAGATGAGCTCTTCTTGTGTGATGAAGACTTTGACGAAGACTTAGAAGAAGACTTTGAGGATTTCTTGTTTTTCTTTTCATCAGAATCATATTCCTTGCTCTTCTTCTTGTTGTTGTTCTCATTGTCCCATTGAGGACATTCAGAGATGTAGTGACAAGGTTTCTTGCACTTGTGACACGTTCTCTTCTTGTAGTCACGGGAGGAAGCTTCATCATTTCTTGAGCTGGATCTTGAAGACTGTCTGGAGCCTTTCTTCCTAGTCAACCTTTGGAACTTCTTCACGAGCATGGCAAGCTCCTTTCCAATGTCTTCAGGATCCTCAGAACTGTAGTCAGATTCTTCTTCATATGAGGAAACATCCTTTGCCTTCAAGGCGCGAACTCGGCCATAGTTCGGACCATAGATGTCTTGTTTCTCAGATAGCTGGAATTCATGTGTGTTGGACTCTCAAGTATGTCAGAGGGATCAAGAGTCTTGAGGTCAGGGTGTTCTTGAATCATCAGGGCCAACGTGTCAAATGAGCTGTTGAGTGATGTCAAGAGTGTCTTGACGATTTCATGCTTGGTGATTTCAGTGGAACCGAGTGCATGAAGCTCATTTGTGATATCAGTGAGGCGATCAAACGTCAGCTGAACATTCTCATTGTCATTTCTCTTGAAGCGGTTGACGAGATTGCGAAGAACACTGATCCTTGAGTCTCTTTGGGTTGAGACGCTTTCATTGACCTTGGAGAGTCAGTCCCAGACTAGCTTTGCAGTTTCCAGAGCACTCACCCGGCCATACTGTCCTTTGGTCAGATGACCACAGATGATGTTCATGGCAGTAGAATCTAGTTGAATGAACTTCTTGACACCAGCTGTGGTGACACCTTCACCGGCCTTGTGACCGCCATTCATGACGACATACCAGAGGTCGACATCAATGGCTTCAAGATGCATGCGCATCTTATTCTTCCAGTAAGGGTAATCAGTGCCAACAAAGACAGGGCACGCAGTGGAGACTTTGATTATTCCTACAGTCGACATAGCTAAAACTCTAGGTGGTTAAACTGAATCACACAGAACAAGGGGGGTGAATAGGCGATTTTTATGAAAGTCTTCAAAACACGGGGGCTTTGAAGCCAAACAGTAGAAATGAACCTATTGATATGTAGCAGAAGGTAGACTACACTAGACAAGCCATAGTCACGTAAGCAATGAAGTGAAAGCACGCAGACTATCAGCAGCTAGGAGTATGGATCAAGATGGAAGAAAGTATGAAAGCAATCAACAACAGTCTTCACATAGTGAAGTCAATCATATCATGCAAGTAGGCAATGAATTCATTGTAATTAAAGAGAGAGGTATGGATAGAACCAGTTGCTTAGTGAGGACCGGTATTTGTTCGACCAGTTCCAGTTGTTGTGACAACTGTACATCTAGTTAGGGAGGCTGAGATTCAACTCAGAAGACCACGTATTCACCTTATTCCCCTTGAGGTAAGGACACACAATTCTCGCCCAATCACTCTGGTAAGTCTTCAAGGTAGACTTCCAAACCTTCACAGACTTCATTCACCGGCGATCCACAATGACTCTTGGATGCTCAGAACGCGACACCTAACCGGCTGGAGGATTCATAGTCCTCAAGTGTAACAAGTCTTGACATCACGCAGACAGAAAGACTTCAGTGATGCCTAACACTCTTTGGCTCTGGGTGTTTAGGGTTTTGTCCTCGCAAGGATTTCTCTCTCAAAGGCTTCAAGGTGGGTTGCTCTCAAACGACAAAAGCCATGCACTAACTCTGAGCAACCACCAATTTATGGTGTAGGGGGTGGGCTATTTATAGCCACTAGGCAACCCGACCTGATTTGTCTGAAATGACCCTGGGTCACTATGGAACTAACACGTGTTCCAATGGTCAGATTTCAAACACACGCGGCAGCTTGACTTGGGCTACAAGTAAAGATGACTTATCCAGCTCTGGATAAGATTTGCTCTTATTGTCTTCGCTCGAACACATAGGATTTGGTTGAGCATCACTTCAGTCACTCTGACTTTGTTCACTTGGACCCCACTTAAAAGTATGCTGGTTCCTATTACTCAACACAGAAGAAAAGGAAACTACGAAACAACTATGTCTTCGCAATCCATAGTCTTCATACGATGTCTTCTCATGTCATAGTCTTCAACGTGAAACTCTCCACAGACCACCATTGTCTTCAATGTGTTCACACATTTTTAGGGGTCATGTTGTGTAGCTAAACCGAATCAATGGGGGACTACTACCTGTATTAGCCTGTAATTCTCACAAACACATTAGTCCCTCAACCAGATTTGTCGTCAATACTCCAAAACCAACTAGGGGTGGCACTAGATGCACTTACAATCTCCCCCTTTTTGGTGATTGCTGACAAACTGGTTGAAGTTTTCAACGGGGATAAAAGTATGTGAAATTCTAAAGGATTAAGGTATTGTCTTCATAAGTAGCAAAAAGCTCCCCCTAAAGATGTGCATATAAGTATTTTGCTTTTGAATGCAAATGCACATGGCAGGTTGCATTTGTGGAGATCCTGTTCAACTTATGAAGACAATTCATCATACATGAAAAGATATAACGAAGATAATGACATGCATAATGATAAATGGACGTCTGCAAAATGACTTCATGCAGAATTTATCGTCACACATGCGGAATTTATCATCGCGTCACATATTTGACAGAAAAGGTAGCAGACGACCATCAAGTTTAAGTGTTACAACTCAAAAGAACCAAATGTATCGAAAGTGAGAGTTGTAAGCACTTGGCAAAAGTATAGCAACCACCCTTATGGACCCGCCTGAAGACTACCAACCCATATGCTTCTCCCCCTTTTGTCAGTGAGGACCCAAAAGGTTTGAAGACATAGAGCTTCTACTCATTCTCATGAGGAGTAGGTGAAGCAGCACGGTCGTTGTTGAGGTTGGGTGGTGCAGAAGAACTTGGTGCAGTGTCGATTTGAGACGAAGTTGTAGTTGGTGAAGTAGAATCATCTTCGTCATCAATAACTCTGGCATTGACAGTTGCAGCTGAGGATGAGTAGTCAGAGTCTTCAAGTGAGGGAGTCTGATGCAAGTGAGCGTTCCTGGGAGGAGTGGAATCAAACTTGAATCTCTCAGCGAAGCCATCTTGTTGAAGATCATCTTCAGAGCTCAGCAATGTCAGACTCTTCCAGGACTGTCGACAGGTTTCATGAGTGACAAATGCATTCTTGGTGGCAAGGTAGCGAATGTGATTAACATCCACCAAGAGGCTCTGCAGTTGATGCTTGAGCCACTCATGATGCTTATCTTGTTTTTGATGCAGGGCGACAAGAAGCTCTCGGTCATTGAGAACACGAGATCGCTTCCGAGGCCTTTGGGAAATTGTGCTTTCAGTGGCTTCAGTATGGGCACGAGGTGCACATGTATTTCCAGCCAAAGGATAAACATGAGAGGCATCAAGAACTCCTTCTATGGGTTGATAGAAGCTTTGGTGACCAGCATTGTGAAGATATAGTGGCTCCTTGGCAGGTTCAGGGTAGATGGCTTTAACAACATATCAACCTCTGGCAGGAAAACAAGATGATTGCGTACAGAGGGCTGATAGTTGATTGAGGATTGAAGCTTGATGAGGCGCATTACCCATGGAGCACAAAACTTAGGACCAAATAGATCAGAGCCAGATGCAGCCAATTGCCTCATGAAGAAGTCTTGAGCATTGAAGCTGATGCCATTGAAGATATATAAAAGCAATGTCTTCATTGCTCCTTCAAGCTTCGCTGCAGGAGGATGTCCTTTGACAGGCCATAGAGTTCACCTGATAATATGATAAATGGTGTGGGGCAGATACTCTAGGTCTTCAACAAAGAACTCCTTTGGATAGTCAGCGTCTTGTGGCAGTGGCTTCATCATGCTCAGCATTTGGCTCATGTTTGGCTCTGGCTTCTGGAAGATGCTCTCCAAAGCATTATGGTGCAGCTGACAACCTAGTTCATAGTGTTCACCAGGAGTGGGCAGGGCAGTAAGCTCAATTATATCTTGGGCTTTGGCTTCATGGTGTACATCGCCTGTCATCCACTCAAGGACCCAAGTCTTCCGATCCCTGTAGTAGCCGCGAATGTGGAGAGTCACAGATAATTGCAGTAGAAGCTCTTCATTCCAATGCTCTTTATCGGTCACAAATTGTGGAAGGCCAACATCTCTGAAGAAGTCAAGGGCTTCTTCCAGGCAGGGCAGGCCAGAAATGGCTTCGCAGTCTAGACGCATATGGGAAAAAATGTGCCCCTGATTGTATAGTATGCAGGAATAGTAATTGCGCTGCTGATAACTCCAGAACCTGTCAGATGATATTCTTGGCTTGGAATATGGGTTCTTGGCGCTATCAAATAAGGTGTTGTGTGCTATGAAGCCATTCACATTAAACAATCCTGGTGAAGTTACAGTACCTGGAAACCTTGGCAGCCATGGCTTTGGCTTCTGGACCTGAGGCCTGTGGTCCACATGATAGTAAAACTGAGGTCCGGGAGCAGGAGGAGGAACTAGAATAGGCCAATGAACCATGACAGGTTGGCCGTTATAGAATGCCAGTTCAATTGTATGAGGCCTTGGAGGTGGTACAGGAGCGTCGACATTGACATGGGGTTGAAGTGGCACAATGGTTTTAGGTGCCACATTGACTTCAAGGGTAGTATTGACTTCAAGCACTGTATTCACTTCAGGCGCCACATGAGCTTCAGCCATAGCAACATCATTGGCTTCAGTGTTGTTGTTTGTGGCCGCCTCATTATTTTCAACCTCCACTTGAGTAGCTGGAGGGTCTGGCACAGACTCGTTCTCCTCGAGAATAGTTTCTTGATTGGTAGGGGGTGTGGCAACTCGCTCTTCTTCTTGACGGGGTTCTGGTGGTTCTTGTTGATCATCGACTGATGCAACCTGAATGTCTTCAGTAGCTTTTGCTTCGGACTCAGAGACGTTCACTGTTGGAGTGGTATCGGGGAACACTTGTCGTGCCACTGAGTTGTGTTGCTCTTCTCCTTGTGGAATGCTCGATAGAGTGACTTGTGGCCTTGGTCCTTTGTGAAGCCTGCAGAGTGCGGGCGACGCCTTTGGAGACGGAGTCGGCTGGACCACAAAGTCATCATCTTCAAGCACCGGAGTGGTGGCTTGAGGTGGGGAAGTACTTGGGGATTCTTGATGGGGGGAGTCTTGAGGGCGATCAGCCCATGAATCATCCTGAGCAATTAGCGTCAGAGGACAACCAAAGCTGATGAGTTCGTTGTTCGTCCGAACATGCGAGGATACCATTTGGTGCTCAATCTGAGGAAGGAGTTCAGCATCTTCTACATTGTCATGATGACGAATGTCTTCAGTTTTAGGAGCTGGAATATCTTTAGCTTTAGGAGCCTCTGTGGAAGCAGGCTCATGAACTATTAAGTGATGCTCCCGGTGTTCGGACGCAGGACGAGCAACTGAGATTGGATCGAGGACAAGGGGCTCTGTGGGAGCAGCCCAATCTTTCTTCTTTGTCTTCCTCTTCTTGGACGGTGGAGCATCATCAGTGGTGTTCTTGTTCTTTTGCTTTCGGACTTTGGCTTCAGCTGCCCTTGTTTTCTTGAGTTCTGAAGCAGCTGTGGGGACCTTAGGCTTCGAGCCTGTCATACTAGCAGGGAAGACAATGCTTGGAGCTTCCTGCCTTGATGCTTCAGTTTGGGCCACAGCAGGCTTCTTCTTCTTCTTGGCAGCCATTCTGGGGTCCATGCCAGGGCGCCCCAGTGCCTTACGCTTCTCAGCCTCATTGTGCGCTTGCACACTTTTCTTAGCAAAATATTTCATTCTTTCTCTTGAACCTTTTGCTTCCTGGCGTTTCTGGTGAAACTGCTCCTCGAGCTCATGCAGCGTCTGCTTGAAGCTTTGAACATCTGCCATGCTAAGGTTTGCCATGTTCCTCTTGAATTGAGATTTCTCATGATCAATCTTGTTCTTCAGTTTAACAATCTTCTGATCCAGAGCTAGCTCAGTAGCAATGGTACTGTGGAAAGAGACACTGATGCCAATTGGAAGCTCAAGATCATCGAGGTTGATGTTGGGGTTCTCAAACCATTAATCAATGAAATTGTTCAAGATGTCCATGTGAAAAAGTGGTAGTTCATTGAAGATCTCCCCCTCTTCCTTGCTCTTTATCAACAGCTCAAGAGCGTCATCGCCAAGATCGTCGTCACTTGACAGATCAATGGCTTCATTTTCGTTCCTCAGAACGACAGCTGGGGTCAGTGCTTGACCAGAAATCTAGATGGGCTTCTTCTTCTTCTCAGTCTTGGAGATGCGAGAGAGATGTTCAGACTACACACTGGCTTCAGGAGGTGCAGTGGCCAGAGGCTTCGCACACGAAGCTTTTGGTGTAGTGGAGGGCTTTGAAGCCTTTGGTTTCTTCTACTTATGAGGCTTGGGAGGAGCAGGCGCTTCATCAGAATCAGCATCGTCTGCAGAGTGAGCCATCGCATCCCCTTGGACAGCAATGTGAGAGATGAGACCTTCAAGGTTGTAGAAGGGGCCAACTTCATTGGGTTCGGCCTCACATGTCCAATCAGCCCGTGGAGCAGATGGACAAGGGTTGAAGTCGAGGCCAAACTGCTTGCTGTTTTTCTTGGCAGATTCCTTGGCAAACTAAAGGTTGCGCTTGAATAGATTGTCTTCACGACACCATAACAGAGCAGATGGGTTGGCATTAGCAGGCTGAGTTCCATGGACCATGCAAGGGTAGAAGCCTTGAGCAATGGCTTCGGACTTGGACTTGGGTTGCAGACCTTTGTACATGATGTCTCCCCATGGTCTCTTGATGGTGTTCTTCTCAGCATACTCAGCAGCGATGAATCTGTATCTGTACCATTCCTCAGCCCAGTATCTTCGAATCCACTAGATTCAAGTCTTGTGTTCACCAGAGTTTTCTTCTGGGTCAGCCTTGTACATTTCATGCAGATCAGGTGGCAAATCTTTGGATGTATTCCGACGGTGCTGTCTGCTGCCCTTCCTGACTGATTTCTCTGTCGTCATGATGTGCAAACTGAATGGCTTTAGAACTTGCAAAGGCTTCCTTCTGCTGGTCGGACAGGAGCTTGCTTCAGGAGAATTGATGTGACGCTGTAAGAACTCTGCAAGTGAATGATGACTATGAGAACCAAGGGATTCTCCCATGGACATGTACCTGTGACAACATTAGAGATGTGAGGGAAGGGGAAGAGGTCATATGCATTCTTAGAAGATTTTGAAGATAAATCAGTTTGAAGACATTGACCTCATGACGCGAAGACATTCACTTATATGTTGAGAGTTGGTTCCAGATTTGTACAAATCCAAGAATAGGTACAAGTGAGGAATCTAACTATCTTGTGAAGCACAAGTGAATATAATAGGCATGATATGAGATGCGGAACATGATTGATCCAATTTTGTAGGTACAGAAACCACTTTTGGTTGAGAAGGATGAATCTATCAGATCAAAAAGGCAGTAAAAGTATGCTTTAATTACCACATGAAGAACTTCTAGACGGAGTAGAGAGGAAGCCGAGCATTTCGATCTTTTGTGCCCTAACTCGGCGACGGAAGACACCTACGGCGATAGCGGAGGAGTCGTGGTCCGCGGCTGGCTTGAGGACGGCGTCGGTGAGGTCGCGGCAGCTAAGCCCTTCGTCGCCAGCGTCGTCGAGAGCTAGCGGTGGCGCTAGGGTTTGTCGGGAGGTGGAAGAAAAGATAATGATCGCGGTGTGGTGTATATTTATAGGGACATGGACGGCACAACATTATTATGCAGGTGCCCCTAGCGCTTTACATCTGAGGGACACGTGGCAAACATGCAACACATTGGAAGTTCTTCCATGTTCCCACGCACGCCTGGATTATCGGGTGGACGTTCCCGCTTCTTCGGTTTTCACGCAAAGGATATAGCATTAAAACAGATTCAATTTTGTCTCGGTGTCTTCTGCTGACAAGGACTCAGAGAAGACAATCGACAGATTCAATAGAATGCATATGATTTGGATGGATAGAATCTGAGGTAGAAGCATAGAGGGGGTTAGGGTCCGATCACATTCACTTAGGTCAAAATATTTGAACATGAAGACATAGCTATAAGTGAATGCTGTAGAGGACAGAACACTAATATAAATATATACCAATAGATACCAAATCAACATTGTGAAGATATACATGAAGTCAGATCAATGTTGAAGACAAACCAAATGTGAAGACTATGCAAATGAGACGTCAAATGAAAACACTTCAAACAAGAGTTTGGTGGTGGCGTTACCCATCGTATAGGAAGAAGTAGACCCAAACACGGCGCACAATTATCGTGGCGCTTCGAAGTCAATTTCCGCATTGATGTATTCACACTTAGAGTGTATGTCTTCATTGTTTGAAGATATATGTTACTTCGTGTGTTGCACATCTAAGTCATCACATGCATAAGCGTTAGGATGTGTGTGTGTCCAATTACAGGACATTCGAGGATTCTAAGATATTTAGCTCACACCGCAACTTGCAAAACCTTTTCTCATCCAAGGGCTTTGTGAAGATATCTGCCAATTGCTCTTCACTATTGACATGAATGATATCAATATCTTCCTTCATGACATGATCTATGAGAAAGTGATGACGGATCTGAATATGCTTTGTCTTCGAATGCTGAACTGGGTTGTTGGAAATCTTGATGGCGCTTTCATTCTCGCAGTAGATTGGCACATGCTTCAGATGGATGTCATAGTCCTTGAGAGTTGGCTTCATCAATAGAAGCTAAGCACAGAAAGATCCAACAGGAATGTATTCAGATTCAAAAGTGGAGAGATACACAGTTCTGCCTCTTTGAAGACCAACAGACAAGAGATCGTCCAAGAAAGTGACATGTGCCTGATGTAGACTTGCGATCAACCTTGTCACTAGCATAATCACCATATGAGAATCCAACTAGATCAAACTCTGAGCCCGTTGGATACCATAATTCTAGTGTTGTGGTGAAAGCCAAATATCAAAGAATTCGCTTCACAGCTAAGTGATGCGACTCCTTTGGTGCCGCTTGGAATCGGGCACACATGCAAACGCTAAGCATGATATCTGGCCTAGATGCACATAAATAGAGTAAAGAACCAATCATGGAGCGGTATACCTTTTGATCGAACTCTTTACCATTGTCGTCAGGGCCTAGATGACTTTTGGGCGTCGTGTATCCCTTGCAGTCTTGCATTCCAAACTTCTCCAGGCAGTCTTTGAGGTAATTCTCTTGAGATATGAAGATGATGTTGCTTTGTTGACGAATTTGAAGACCAAGAAAAAACTTCAGCTCACCCATCATGGACATCTGATATTCCTCTTGCATCATGTGTCCAAACTCATCACTGTATCTTTTGGCGGTGCAGCTGAAGATAATGTCATCCATATAGATCTGGCACACAAACAGTTCACCATCGTATGTCTTCGTGAAGAGAGTGGGATCCAGGGAACCAGGTTTGAAGCCTTTGCTCTTCAGTAAGTCTTTGAGTGTGTCATACCAAGCAAGAGGGGCTTGTTTGAGGCCATATAGTGCCTTGTTGAGCTTGTACACCATGTCAGGATGTTTTGGATCTTCAAAGCCAGGTGGTTGTGCAACATACACTTCTTCTTCAATCTTGACATTGAGAAAAGCACTCTTCACATCCATTTGATATAGGAGGATGTTGTGATATTTGGCATAGGCTAGCAGAATGCGAATGGCTTCAAGCCTAGCCACCGGAGTGAATGTTTCATCAAAGTCCATTCCTTCAACTTGAGTATATCCTTTAGCAACGAGATGAGCCTTGTTTCTGACAACTTGACCATGCTCATCTTGTTTGTTGCGATAGATCCATTGTTCATCTCGAACTGTTGAAGCTCTTCTTGCATAGCTTGAATCCACTCAGGTTCCATGAAGACTTCAGCAACTTTCTTGGGTTCAGATATAGAGACAAATGCAAAGTGCCCACAGAAATTCGCCAGTTGTGTTGCTCTTGAACGAGTAAGGGGACCGGGTGCATTGATGCTATCAATTATCTTCTCAATATGTACTTCATTCGCAACACGAGGATGAACTTGATGAAGACTTTGCTCTTGCTGATCATTGTCTTCTTCTTCATTATTACCTTTAGGCTCAGCAGAGTCTTCAGGTTGATTTGGTGTAGAAATGATAAGTTCCTCTTCAGCATGTGCCTCTGAATGTATGATTTCTCTAGTACCCATAAGCTTGACGGATTCACTAGGTGGAACTTCATCTAGCACATTTGGCTGGTGCTCTCTTTGCGAGCCGTTGGTCTCATCGAACCGCACGTCCATAGTTTCAACCACATTATAGTGAAAGAGGTTGAAGACTTTGTAGGAGTGCGAATCCTTCCCGTAACCAAGCATAAAACCTTCATGTGCTTTCGGTGCAAATTTTGAAATGTGATGTGGATCCTTGATCCAGCACCTCACACCAAATACTCTGAAGTAGCTTACGTTTGGCTTCTTACCAGTCAGTAGTTCATATGATGTCTTCTTTAGAAGCTTGTGAAGATAAACACGGTTGATGACATGGCATGCAATATCAATACCTTCAGGCCAGAACTTGCTTGGAGTCTTGTACTCATCAAGCATCGTCCGAGCCATCTCAATGAGCGTTCTGTTCTTCCGCTCCATGATCCCATTCTGCTGAGGTGTGTATGGAGCTAAGAATTCATGAGTGATGCCCAATGTATCAAGATAAGTGTCGAGGCCGGTGTTCTTGAACTTTGTGCCGTTGTCACTTCTTATGTGCTTGATCTTGATGCCATAGTTTGTCATGGCACGATTGGCGAATCGTTTGAAGACATCCTGCACTTCACTCTTGTAGAGAATTATATGCACCCAGGTATATCTAGAGTAATCATCAAAAATAACGAAGCCATAGAGACAAGCAGTAGTAGTAAGAGTGGAGTAATGAGTAGGCCGAATAGGTCCATGTGACGCAGCTTGAAGGGACGTGATGTAGTCATGATTGTCTTCGAAGGATGCTTGGCCCTAGTCATCTTCCCGGCTTCGCAGGCACCGCACAGATGATCCTTTCTGAACTTGACGCCCTCGATGCCTACGACATGCTTCTTCTTCGCGAGAGTGTACAAGTTCCTCATGCCATCATGCCCTAGCCTCCAATGCCAGAGCCAGCACTCTGAAGCTTTTGCTAGAAGACATACTGCCAACTGTGGTCCTGCTGAGAAATCTACCATGTATAGATCACCTTTTCGGTACCCTTCAAAGACTAGCGACTTGTCAGATTCCATTAGAACAAGGCAACGATACTTTCCAAATATTACAATTATGTTCAAGTCACAAAGCATTGAGACATACATTAAGTTGAAACCAAGGGATTCAACAAGCATCACTTTATCGATGTGTTGATCCTTTGAGATTGCAACTCTACCTAGACCCAATACCTTGCTTTTACCAGTGTCAGCAAATGTGATATGACTCTTGTCAGATGGACGTAAGGTTGATTCCATGAGAAGACTTCGATCACCAGTCATGTGGTTAGTGCATCCACTATCAATAATCCATTTTGAAGTAGCTGGTGTCATACCCTATAGTGTAGTTAGGGGGATAAGCTTCACGAAGAGTATTGTGAAGCATACACATTTGACGAGCAAGTGGATTATGAAAGCTTAGATCCAGTTTAGGACTGATAGGATGCATGGCAAGTGGCTCAGGCACGAAATACAGACCATTTGGGAATTTTATCTTGCGTCCCACAAGATGTTTTAGGTCCCCAGCAATAGCATCTGACGCCTTTGATTTCCGGCTGGAGACCTTTCCCTACAAAAGAGAGTTAAGTTTTCTGAACCACCCACATCTCCAGGGGTGGCTTCGAAGAAATGAGTCTAAGTGCAGCATCTGAGAACTTTTGCTTTGGGGCCCTAGCAAATAGTCTTGCAGGAGGTGAATAATACTCATAAGAATAAGTAGAGTAGTTCTTGGTCTTATGAACATGGAGGTTTGATTAAACACACTCATATTCATAGGCCTGAGTATGTTTTCCCTGCAAAACATTTGTGTTAGGGCGACTCTGGTGTGTCCTCTTTCTGTATGAAGCCTTTGGACCATGTGAAGCCTTTGGTCTGGGGTTTGTCTTCTTCCCAGGTGGTGTCATGATGAGATTCACCTGAAGATTTTCAAGACAACTCTTGGGCACCCAGATCTTCTTCAAAGGTGGTCAATTCCTGCAGTTAGTACCAATATAACTGGCAAACACTTCACCATTCTGAATCTTAAACAGTTTATAGTTTGCATCAAAGGATTCATCAATGATAATCGGGTTAGCACAAGTGAAGGCAGATAAGGTAGATGGATCCACTGAAGGTCTCTTTGCAGCAACCCATGTGGTTTTGGGGTAATGCTCAGGCTTCCAGTAAGAACCATGAACATTCATTTTCCTCTCGAACCCAACACCCTCTTTCCTAGGGTTTCGGTTCAGAATCTGTTTCTTGAGGACATCACATAGTGTCTGATGCCCTTTGAGACTCTTGTACATTCCTGTTTCAAGCAACGTCTTCAACCTGGCGTTCTCATCAGCAATAGTAGTGGTATCCTCAGCGGAGGGGTTAGTTACCACATCAGCATTTGAAGATATTGCAATAGCAGTAGCAGTAGAACATCCAGCAACAGAAGTAGCATTATCACGCTCAAGGCATTTTAGACATGGTGGTTCAAGTCCTTCCTAAGCGGTACTGATCTGTTGAGCGCGAAGTGACTCATTCTATTTTTAAAGATCTTCACGAGCCGCTCTCAAGTTCTCAATTTCTTGCTTCCTTTGAAGGTAATCGTAGGAGAGCTTTTCATGAGTAGTTGAGAGCTTTTTATGACGACTTTCAAGCTCTTCATACTTAACATGAAGATTCTTAATGTCTTCAATTAAGGACTGAGTTCGAGTCATTTCCGCGTCCAACATGGCATCGCTTTTGTCTGACAATTTTTGAATATGTTCCATAGCAGTCTGTTGCTGTGTTGCAATTTGAGCAAGTGTTTTGTAGCTAGGTTTAGACTTACATTCAGAGTCATCTTCACTGGATGTTTGATAGTGACCATCGCATGAGTTTACCTTGGCACCACGTGCCATGAACCAGTAGGTGGGTGAAGAGTCATCTTCATTAGCATCAGCATTGGTGAAGAGGTCGTCGTCTTCAGTGTTGAAGATGGACTTGGCAACATACGCTGAAGCTAAAGCTAGGCTTGCCACGCCTGAATCAGATTCCTCTTTAGACTCCATCTCCACCTCCTTAGATGAAGACTCCTCCTCTGAATCCATTTCCTTGCCAAAAAATGCATGACCCTTGCTAGATGAGCTCTTCTTGTGTGATGAAGACTTTGACGAAGACTTAGAAGAAGACTTTGAGGATTTCTTCTTTTACTTGTCATCAGAATCATATTCCTTGCTCTTCTTCTTCTTGTTCTCATTGTCCCACTGAGGACATCTAGAGATGTAGTAACCAGGTTTCTTGCACTTGTGACATGTTCTCTTCTTGTAGTCATGGGAGGAAGCTTCATCATTTCTTTTAGCTGGATCTTGAAGACTGTCTGGAGCCTTTCTTCCTAGTGAACCTTTGGAACTTCTTCACGAGCATGGCAAGCTCCTTTCCAATTTCTTCAGGATCCTTAGAACTGCAGTCAGATTCTTCTTCACATGAGGAACCAGCCTTGGCCTTCAAGGCGTGAACTCGGCCATAGTTGGGACCATAGATGTCTTGTTTCTCAGATAGTTGGAATTCATGTGTGTTGAGCCTCTCAAGTATGTCAGACGGATCGAGAGTCTTGAAATCAGGATGTTCTTGAATCATCAGAGCCAAGGTGTCCAATGAGCTGTCGAGTGATCTCAAGAGTGTCATGACGATTTCATGCTTGGTGATTTCAGTGGCACCGAGTGGATGAAGCTCATTTGTGATATCACTGAGGCGATCAAACGTCAGCTGAACATTCTCATTGTCATTTCTCTTGAAGTGGTTGAAGATATTGCGAAGAACACTGATCGTTGAGTCTCTTTGGGTTGAGACGCCTTCATTGACCTTGGAGAGCCAGTCCCAGACTAGCTTTGCAGTTTCCAAAGCACTCACCCGGCCATACTGTCCTTTGGTCAGATGACCACAAATGATGTTCTTGGCAGTAGAATCCAGTTGAATGAACTTCTTGACATTAGCTGCGGTGACGCCTTCACCGGCCTTGGGAACGCCATTCTTGACGATATACCAGAGGTCGACATCAATGGCTTCAAGATGCATGCACATCTTATTCTTCTAGTAAGGGTAATCAGTGCCATCGAAGATAGGGCACGCAGCGGAGACTTTGATTACCTTGTAGTCGACATAGCTAAAAATCCAGGTGGTTAAACCGAATCACATAGAACAACGGAGCACCTTGCTCTGATACCAATTGAAAGTGCTAGTTATCGACTAGACGGGGTGAATAGGCGATTTTTATGGAAGTCTTCAAAACACGAGGGCTTTGAAGAAAAACTGTAGAAATGAACCTATTGATATGAAGTGGAAGGTAGACTACACTAGGCAAGCCATAGTCACGTAAGCAATGAAGTGAAAGCATGAAGACTATCAGCAGCTAGGTAGTATGGATCAATATGGAAGAAAGTATGAAACCAATCAACAACAGTCTTCACATAGTGAAGTCAATCATATCATGCAAGCAGGCAATGACTTCACGAAGACAAACTGTAAGTAAAGAGAGAGGTAAGGATATAACCAGTTGCTTAGTGAGGACAGGTATTTGTTGGACTAGTTCCAGTTGCTGTGACAACTGTACGTCTAGTTAGAGAGGCTGAGATTCAACTCAGAAGACCGCGTCTTCACCTTATTCCCATTGAGAAAAGGACACACAGTCCTTGCCCAATCACTGTGGTAAGTCTTCAAGGTAGACTTCCAAACCTTCACAAACTTCGTTCACCGGCGATCCACAATGACTCTTGGATGCTCAGAACGCGTCGCCTAACCGGCTGGAGGATTCATAGTCCTCAAGTGTACCAAGTCTTCAGATCACGCAGACAGAAAGACTTCAGTGATGCATAACACTCTTTGGCTCTAGGTGTTTAGGGCTTTGACCTCACAAGGATTTCTCTCTCAAAGGCTTCGAGGTGGGTTGCTCTCAAACGACAAAAGCCATGCACTAACTCTGAGCGGCCACCAATTTATGGTGTAGGGGGTGGGCTATTTATAGCCACTAGGCAACCCTCCCTGATTTGTTCGAAATGACCCTGGGTCACTAAGGAACTGACACGTGTTCCAACCAGTCAGATTTCAAACACACACGACAGTTTGACTTGGGCTACAAGTAAAGCTTACTTATCCAGCTCTGGATAGGATTTGCTCTCATTGTCTTCGCTCGAAGACATAGGATTTGGTTGAGCATCACTTCAGTCACTCTGACTTTGTTCACTTGGACCCCACTTAATTGTAAAGTGGTTCCTATGACTCAACAAAGAAGGAAAGGAAACTACGAAACAACTATGTCTTCGCAATCCATAGTCTTCATACGATGTCTTCTCATGTCATAGTCTTCAACGTGAAACTCTTCACAGACCACCATTGTCTTCAATGTCTTCACACATTTTTAGGGGTCATCTCCGATAGCTAAAAAGGATCAATGAGGGACTACTACCTGTGTTATCCTGCAATTCTCACAAACACATTAGTCCCTCAACCAGGTTTGTCGTCAATACTCCAAAACCAACTAAGGGTGGCACTAGATGCACTTACAAGGGCACAAAATGATAAGAATTAAATAACATGCACTCATCACCAAAGATACACATGATTGATCATGCACACACATTCATAGATATAATCATGCAAGCACACATTAAGCGTAGTATGATGAAACACATGATCACACAAAGTATATCATAAGCATAACACACAAGTAGCATAAGTAGCAACAACCAACCAAACTAAAGTAGCAAGGCAAATGAAACCAATAAAATCAAAAGTCTCTCTCTCTCTCTCTCTCTCTCTCTCTCTCTCTCTCTCTCTCTCTCGAAGCCTATGATCTATACACTTTCTCCCCCTTTTGCAACAAGTTCCCAAAATGTTTGAAAATGTATAGTGCTATGCGGCACTCTAGGCACGATCTCCGGGAGCTCCTGAAGGGGTTTTCTGGCTTGTAGCTCTAGTGTGCATACACGATGTTGAGAGGAGTCCATTTGCAAATGCTTCTGCCAAAGTCTATGGAGCTGGTGGAGTAGATATATGGAGGAGCAATTGTGGCTGTGGTGGCAGGAGCAGAATGAGCAGGTCTCAAATCTACAACTGGCTAAGTAGCAGACCTTTGTGCCCTCAGCATTGAATGGAATCTGTCTATAGTGGGTCTGTCATCATTGTCCTCAACATCACTCCTCGGCTTCTCCACTATGGTCTAAATCCATGTGACCTTCACATTCGTGACATTCGCAAAATATCAGTACCAAACGGAGTCCAAATGCAGCAAAACTTTTTGGAGATTTTTTCTGGACCAGAAGACACCCAGTGGGCCAAAAATGTACTAGAGGGGAGGCCCGTGGGGAGCACAACCCACCAAGGCATGCCCAAGGGGGTTGTGCCCCCCATGGAGCCCCCTTGCACCACCTCTTCGCCCTATAAATTCCCAAATATTCCAAAAACCCTAGGGGAGTCGATAAAACACAATTCCAGCCGCCGCAACTTCCAGAATCACGGGATCCAATCTAACACCATCATAGAGGGGTTCATCATCCTCATTGGTGCCTCTTCGATGATGTGTGAGTAGTCCACCATACACCTATGGGTCCGTATGCAGTAGCTAGATGGATTCCTCTCTCTCTCTTTTGATTCTCAATACAATGGTCTCTCGGATATCTATTTGATGCAACTCTTTTTTGCAGTGTGTTTGTTGGGATCCTACAAAATTTTAGTTTATGATCAGATCTATATCCATGAATATTATTTGAGTCTTCTTTTGATCTCTAATATGCATGATTATTTATAGCCTCGTATTTATCCTTCGGATCTTCGGTTTAGTTAGGCCAACAAGATCGATTTTTCTTGCCATGGGAAGAGGTGCTTTGTGATGGGTTCGATCTTGTGGTGTTCTTTCCCAGTAATAGAAGGGCAGCAAGACACGCATGTATGGTTTCTATTAGGATAACAAGATGAGGTCTATTCCTACATGAATAGATCTCATCTAGATCATGTCATCATTCTTATTGCATTACTCCATTTTTTCATGAACTTGATACACTAGATGCATGATGGATAGCGGTCGATGTGTGGAGTAATAGTAGTAGATGCAGGCAGGAGTCGGTCTACTAATCTTGGACGTGATGCCTATATATTGATCATTGCCTTAGATATCATCATAATTATTCGATCTTCTATCAATTGCCCAACAGTAATTTGTTTACCCACTGTGTGGTATTTCTTGAGGGAAGCCACTAGTGAAATCTACGACCCCCGGGTCTATTCTTTATCATATTTGCTTTGAGATATATTTTTATTCGCGTTTATTTTCAGATCTATTATTCCAAAAACCCTAAAATACCTTGCTGCACTTTTTATTTTCATCTTTTATTTCACATTTTATCAAGAGCTATTTATCCGATCTATCACAAAATTGTCTATCTTTTTGCCGGGGAGGATCAAGTCAGGTCTCCCGTCAACTTGACAATTTCTGACAGCGTTACCTAGAAGGGATTGACAACCCCTCAGAAGCATAGGGTTGAAAGTATTTGTTCTTTGTGTGAAGGTTCCGTTTACATAGTGTTTCTTGGTTCTCCTACTAGTTTGATACCTTGGTTTCATAATTGAGGGAAATACCTCCGTAGATGTACTGCATCATACCTTTTTGGGGAAATACCAATACAGTTTCAAGCGACGTCAAAAGGAATTTCTGGCGCTGTTTGATGGGGTTATGTACCTAGGGTAGGGTCATGGACCTGATCCTAGTAACTTACCCCAGGACATCCTTAGAAGAGGTCGCCTTCCAGTCGACCAACGAGGATTCACTCGACTGGCCTGAAGGACTCGACCACGAAGACTCACTCGACCACCAGGAGGTCAAGAGGCACTCTGCACGCGGTGCGACGCATTTTCGCGCATGTGTCCGCGGCGTTCTGCTACGGCAACCGTCGACCCAGTATCGGTCGGCTCCTCCATCGTCCACCCTCCCGGTCTCCCGCCAGCGCAAGCGCTCAGGCCGGTCGAGGCTTCAGCGATGGGTGAGTCACGCGGTGGCTCGCCAATCGGCCACTACACAAGTTGCGGCAATCGAGCCCAACGAATCTCTCTACGGCTTGTTCGATCAGTCGACTGGCTCCGGAGAGACTGCATCCGAGTGCGGAAGCAGTGATCCAGCGGCGGAAATCTTGATGGTCGACGGGCCCCACAGCCCTCCTGGCTTCGCCCGTGGTGGTGGAGCAGGTGACGGCGGCGACCCTGCACGAGACTACGAAGAGTACCAGCCCGAGCCACTCGACTCTCTGCAAAGAGAAGAGCTTCGCCGCAGGAACGAGGATCCCCTGCGTATTCCCATCGCAGGAGAAACCCCCGAGGCTCGTGCCTTGGAGGAGGCGCGTCTGGCCAATTTGGCCGAGCGCACTCGACTGGAGAACCTTCAGCGAGCACTCGACGAGCGCGCGCGGCAACGAGTTCCCGACACCAGTCGACGTCAACTCTTCCCGCCGACTCAGGTATATCGAACCCCAATTCAGAATTTAGCAGCTGCGACCCGTATAGCAGAGTCCATTCAGCCTTCGCAGTCGGAAGCTGGCAGAGGTTTGCTGCAGATCAGGGATCTGCTCCGGGCAGCAGGAGATCAGAATTCAGCCGTGTCTCAGTCACGCAACAGAGTTCACAGTCGATCTGTCACTGTGAATACGGTTCAGTCGGCTCACAGCCCCAGATCGCCTCCGCGGCGCGAAGGGCGTGAGAATCGGCGAGATCAATATGGCGACAGACTCGACCGAGATGATAGGCGTCGAGTGCCCTATTCCCCTCCGAGGGGTGGGTCTTACGCTCCTCGGCAGCCAGATGATAGGCGTCAGTACAGTACAGGGCGTAGGGTTCCAGTTGACCCCAGAGAGCCAGGCTTCGACGCGCGATCCATTATCGTGCAAGGGTTGGTCGACCGGAACAGAGCCCATCGAGGCGCACTCGACAGAGATGTACCCACGAGCAGTCGAGTACATGTTTCTGGTCCTGAATGTTTCAGCAGAGCTATCAGAGCCGCAGTTATCCCCCCAATTTCAGGTTGGCAACAGGAGTCAGCAAGTTCACTGGTGAGTCTAAGCCTGAAACTTGGCTTGAAGACTACCGAGTGGCAGTTCAGATCGGTGGTGGGAACGACGAGGTGGCCATGAAGCATTTGCCCCTCATGTTGGAAGGTTCTGCCAGGGCATGGTTGACTCAATTACCTCCTAGCAGCATTTACACTTGGGAAGATCTGTCCCGAGTGTTCGTCAGAACGTTTGAAGGGACTTGCAAGCGACCAGCGGGATTGACAGAGTTGCAAGTCTGCGTGCAGAAAACTAATGAGACTCTCAGAGAGTATATTCAGAGGTGGATCACTTTGCACCACACTGTGGAAAATGTCTCTGATCATCAGGCAGTATGCGCCTTCAAAGACGGCGTCAGGAACAGAGAACTGAGTTTGAAATTTGGTCGAACCGGTGACATGACCTTGAGTCGGATGATGGAGATTGCTACCAAGTACGCCAACGGCGAAGAAGAAGACCGACTCCGAAGCGGCAAGCACAAGCCGAGTCAGTCGGAAAAAGGAAACACCAGTCGGAAACAGAAGCGGAAGGCTGAACCGGCAGCTCCTGGAGAGGCTCTGGCCGTGACTCAAGGAAAGTTTAAGGGGAAACCAAAAGGATCCTGGAACCCCAAGAAGGTAAAGGATAAAGAAGGGAACGACGTGATGGATATGCCGTGTCACATTCACACAAAGAAAGATGAAGAGGGGAATATCATTTACCCAAAGCACACCACTCGCCAATGTCGACTCCTGATCCAGCAGTTTCAAGGAAAACAGTCTAAGGACAAGGAGAAGGAGTCGGACAAGGCCGAAGACAAAGAGGACAGTGAAGGAGGATATCCGCATATCAACTCCACTCTGATGATCTTTGCAGATGTGGAAAGCAGAAGTCGACTGAAAGTGATTAACCGAGAGGTGAACATGGTTGCCCCAGCAAAGGCAAATTATCTGAAGTGGTCTCAAACACCCATCACATTCGACCAATCTGATCACCCGACTCATATTGCCACCCCCGGGAGGCAAGCTTTGGTGGTCGATCCAGTTGTCGAAGGCACTCGACTGACAAAGGTGCTGATGGATGGTGGAAGTGGGCTGAACTTATTGTATGCAGACACATTGAAAGGTATGGGCATTCCGATGTCCCGACTGAGCACTAGTAACATGAGCTTCCATGGAGTTATACCAGGGAAGAAGGCCGAGTCACTCGGCCAGATAGCTTTGGATGTAGTGTTTGGTGATTCAAAGCATTTTCGCAAAGAAAAGTTGACGTTTGAGGTCGTGGATTTTCAAAGTGCATATCATGCCATTTTGGGGAGACCAGCCTATGCACGGTTCATGGCTCGACCATGTTACGTGTACCTCAAATTGAAGATGCCCGGTCCCAAAGGTGTGATCACTGTCACCGGTGATAGGAAAAAGGCAGAGGAGTGCTTTCAGAAGGGCTCCAAGATTGCCGATTCCCAAGTGACAGCGGTCGAGTTCGAAGAATACAAGCAAAACGCAGATCCGAGTGACTTGCTGCGATCCAAGAAGCCCGCCACAGAGTCTGCATTCCAGTCGTCCGGTGAGACGAAGCCTGTTCACATTCACCCGACCGACCCCGAAGCAGCTCCGACCCGCATCTCCACAACACTCGACCCAAAATAGGAAGAAGCGCTCATCCAGTTCCTCCGTGAGAACTGGGACATTTTTGCATGGAAGCCCGCTGACATGCCAGGTGTTCCCAGGGGACTAGCTGAGCATCGCCTAATAGTCGACTCGTCTGCAAAACCAGTCAAAGAGCATCTTCGGCGGTCCGCCGTCCAGAAGAGAAAGGCCATCGGTGAAGAAGTGGCTCGACTGTTGGCGGCAGGATTTATCCGAGAGATATACCACTCCGAGTGGCTCGCTAATGTCGTCATGGTTCCTAAGAAGGACAAGTCGCTCCGAATGTGCATTGATTTCAAGCACATCAACCGGGCCTGCCCGAAAGATCACTTTCCTCTCCCTCGCATAGATCAAATTGTTGACTCGACCGCGGGATGCGAGAGGTTGTCTTTTTTAGATGCTTACTCCGGGTACCACCAGATCCGTCTGTACGGGCCCGATGAGGTAAAAACAGCTTTCATCACTCCATTCGGGTGCTTCTGCTATATCACCATGCCATTCGGCCTCAAGAATGCCGGAGCCACATTTATGCGAATGATTCAGAAGTGTCTACTTACCCAAATCAGTCGGAATGTGGAAGCTTATATGGATGATATTGTTGTCAAGTCACGAAAAGGTTCCGACCTGCTCACTGACCTCGCCGAAACATTTGTCAACCTCAGAAGGTATGATATCAAGCTCAATCCATCAAAGTGCACATTTGGAGTTCCTGGTGGCAAGTTACTCGGTTTTCTCGTTTCCGAACAGGGAATCGACGCTAACCCAGAGAAGATTGGCACTATTCTCCGAATGAAACGCCCTGTGCGAGTGCACGATGTCCAGAAGCTTACTGGATGCTTGGCCGCATTAAGTCGATTCATCTCACGACTCGGTGAAAAGGCACTGCCTCTTTACCGACTGATGAAGAAGGCTGACAAGTTCGAGTGGACTCCAGAAGCTGATGCAGCGTTTGCCGAGCTAAAAGCTCTGCTCTCCACCCAGCCGGTGCTTGCTGCTCCAATCAGCAAAGAGCCTCTGTTGCTCTACATCGCAGCCACAGGACAAGTCGTCAGTACTGTGCTAACGGTCGAGCGGGAAGAAGAAGGAAAAGCTCTCAAAGTTCAGTGCCCAGTGTATTATTTGTCTGAAGTCTTGACTCCATCCAAGCAGAGATATCCTCATTATCAGAAGCTTGTGTATGGAATATACATGACCACAAAGAAGGTTGCTCATTATTTCTCTGACCATTCCATCACAGTCGTCAGCGACGCTCCACTATCAAAGATTTTGCACAACAGAGATGCAACTGGTCGAGTGGCCAAATGGGCGATTGAACTTCTTCCCCTTGATATCAAGTTTGAGGCAAAGAAAGCCATTAAGTCCCAGGCGATAGCAGATTTCCTCGCCGAGTGGATTGAACAACAGCAGCCGATTGAAGTTCACTCGGAGCATTGGACCATGTTTTTCGATGGCTCTAAGATGTTGAATGGTTCCGGTGCTGGGGTTGTCCTGGTTTCCCCCAGAGGAGATAAGCTCAGATATGTGCTCCAGATTCACTTTGATTCCTCCAACAATGAGGCAGGATATGAGGCCCTCCTATATGGGTTGCGCATGGCCATTTCACTCGGCGTCCGTCGCCTAATGGTCTATGGCGACTCTGATTTAGTGGTCAATCAGGTGATGAAAGAGTGGGACGTGAGAAGCCCAGCCATGACTGGATACTGCAGTGCAGTGAGGAAGCTGGAGAAGAAGTTCGAGGGGTTGGAGCTCCATCATATACCCCGACTGAAAAATCAAGCAGCTGATGATCTAGCAAAGATAGGTTCCAAGAGAGAAGCCATTCCGAGTGGTGTGTTCTTGGAGCATATACACACTCCGTCAGTCAAAGAAGATCCTTTCACCGAAGAAGCTCCGCAGCCCAAGAGCGCCACAGATCCGACTGAAGTTGAAGTCCCAGCACTGGTCGACTTGATCATGGAGGTTTTGGTGGTCATTCCCGACTGGACGATTTCGTATGTCGCATATATCTTGAGGAAAGAGCTTCCGGAGGATGAGGAAGAGGCTCGACAGATCGTCCGTCGATCTAAGGCCTTTACCGTAATCAAAGGACAATTATACAGAGAAAGCGCGACTGGAGTCGGTCAGAAGTGCATAACACCAGAAGAAGGTCGACTCATCCTCAATGATATTCACTCGGGGACCTGTGGTCATCATGCGTCCTCTCGGACCATCGTGGCCAAAGCATACCGAGCCGGATTTTACTGGCCCAAGGCGAATGAGATGGCAAGAGATAGTAGATAAGTGCGAGGGATGTCAGTTCTACTCGAATATGTCGCACAAGCCTGCGTCAGCTTTAAAGACCATCCCACTCGTCTGGCCTTTTGCAGTTTGGGGGCTGGACATGATCGGTCCTTTGAGAATAGGACGAAGTGGCTTCACGCATGTACTGGTGGCAGTCGACAAGTTCACCAAGTGGATCGAGGCTAAACCAATCAAGAGCCTTGACACCGGTACCGCTGTTAGCTTCATCAGGGAACTAATATTCAGATATGGAGTCCCGCACAGCATCATTACGGATAATGGGTCGAACTTTGACTCAGAGGAATTCAGAGCTTTCTGCGACTCCCAGGGCACACGGGTCGACTACGCATCAGTCGCCCATCCGCAGTCGAATGGACAAGCAGAGCGAGCTAATGGACTGATTCTCAAGGGACTGAAGCCTCGACTGATGCGTGATCTCAAACACGCGGCTGGAGCTTGGGTCGACGAACTTCCATCTGTACTCTGGGGACTGCGGACCATGCCTAATCGGTCGACCGGAAGAACTCCATTCTTCTTGGTCTATGGAGCTGAAGCAGTCTTGCCGAGTGATCTTCTCCACAATGCTCCTCGAGTTGAAATCTACAACGAAGCAGAAGCTGAACAAGCGCGGCAGGACGCAGTCGACCTTTTAGAGGAAGAAAGGGAGATGGCTCTGATCCAGTCGACCATCTACCAACAAGATCTGCGGCGTTTCCACGCCCGAAACGTGAGAGGTCGAGCCTTCCAGGAAGGGGATTTGGTTCTCCGAGTGGATCAGCACAAACCACACAAGCTTGCTCCTTCTTGGGAAGGCCCCTTCATCGTCACCAAGGTTCTCCACAATGGGGCGTACCGTCTTTACAACGTCGAGCATAATATCGACGAGCCCCGAGCTTGGAACGCGGAGCTACTCCGCCCGTTTTACACTTAAGCTTTATCACTCGGATGAGTTGCAATAAAGTACTTCTGTAGTTCATGGACCTCAAAATAATAAGTGTCATAGTTCCTCCATAATATCTGTCACTTTTTATTTTTTGTCCAGTGACTTAGCTGCGAATCCGTTTCGCCTAAGTTTGTAAAAATCCTACCGAGTGGTGAGCCAGACTCCCACTCGGAGGCTTAGCCGCGAATCCGTTTCGCCTAAGTTATCAAAATCCTACCGAGTGGTGAGCCAGACTCCCACTCGGAGGCTTAGCTGCGAATCTGTTTCGCCTAAGTTATAAAAATCCTACCGAGTGAAGAGCAACCCTCTCACTCGGGGGCTTAGCTGCAGTCCAAGCACTCGCCTAAGTTGTGAAAATCCTACCGAGTGAAGAGCAATCCTCTCACTCGGAGGCTTAGCTGCAGCCTCGTGCTCGCCTAAGTTATCAAAATCCTACCGAGTGGTAAGCCAGCCTTCCACTCGGAGGCTTAGCTGCAGCCTCGTGCTCGCCTAAGTTATAAAAATCCTACCGAGTGAAGAGCAACCCTCTCACTCGGGGGCTTAGCTGCAGTCCAAGCACTCGCCTAAGTCGTGAAAATCCTACCGAGTGGTAAGCCAGCCTTCCACTCGGAGGCTTAGCTGCAGCCTCGTGCTCGCCTAAGTTATAAAAATCCTACCGAGTGAAGAGCAACCCTCTCACTCGGGGGCTTAGCTGCAGTCCAAGCACTCGCCTAAGTCGTGAAAATCCTACCGAGTGAAGAGCAACCCTCTCACTCGGGGGCTTAGCTGCAGCCCAGTGCTCGTCTAAGTGGACTAAAGAATAAATCGATTGCAGCACAGGCACCTTGCTTTGAACCTGCAAAAGACATTCCGAGCCGAAGGCAATCGTATTCAAGCACCAAATCCAAGTTTGAATCGACATCTAAAGGAACCGAAAGTGCTCAGGCGTCAAGCCTGTTAAGGTTTGTCGGTTACAATTTCACTCGGCATACCGAGGCAAATTTAAAGCATCGAGCCAGAAGAAGTTTTTTACCCCTCCTGTGGAGGGCTGGAAGGTGCAACAAATTCATCAAGGTCAATCCCGTCGGCGATCCGAGTGGCAGCTGCAAGGAAAGTTTCCATAAAGGATCTGAAGTCGTGCTTCTTGGTATTGGCCACCCGAAGGGCCGCCAGCTTCTCTTCTCGCGCATCTTTGCAGTGGACTCGGGCCAGACACAGAGCGACATCTGCACCACACCGAGCCGAGGACTTCTTCCACTCCTGCACTCGACCAGGGATCGTGTTCAAGCGGGCCATCAGCGACTCAAGGTCATTCTGAAGTGTCTCCTCAGGCCAGAGCGTCGAGTCGATGCGAGATGTGGCGGCCTTCAGCCTTGCGAGATAATCCACGACAGCTGCAACGCGAGACTCCAGTCGGAAAACATCCATGGCAACTTCGTCGTTCACCGGAGAATTGACGGGGTCAAGGTTTGGCTCCAGTCGGCTGGTTTCTTCTTCAAAGTTTAGACAAAATTCTGCAAGGGTGATCACTAAGTCAAGGAGATAGTCGAATGGAAAAAGCCACAATTGGAAATATTTGCCAAACATGGAGGTTTACCTTCAAGCATAAGGAACAACTTTTTGGCAAGGCCGCTCAGGAAGGCCTCCAGTTCAGTTTTCTTCTCAGTCAATTTGCTGACTTGGTCGGTCAGGGCAGCTTTGTCAGTTTTCAGTCGACTGACCTCCTTGTTGGCAATCCCAAGAGCAGCTTTCAGATTGGTATTGTCTTGTTCGAGCTTGGTAACTGAAGCTAACTTCTCGTCAGCAAGCTTGATCTTCTCAGCTAGCTCAAGGTCTTTCTTCTGCTGGGCCTCCCTTACCTTACCTGCAAGTTACAGCAAGATCAGATGCTGAAACAAGCAAGGGGAAAAGCAGTCGTCAAGGTCTCACCAAACATACCTTCGGTCTCCTCCTTTGCCTTTGTCAGCTTCTCCTGAACCAGCTTCAAGCTCAGCTCGACTTGAGTATGTTTTTGTTCCAGCTCTGAGTAGCGAGCCACAAGATCACAGGAGTTCTGTGAAGAACCAATCGACTAAATGTCAAATATAATTCACTTCTGAGTGAAAAAGGGATAAACACACGTTTCTAAGACTACAGCCAAATACAAGCATTCGACCGTAGTCTCGGGGACTACACCCAGTGGGCGCACTCAGCGTGCCCCCACTAATCCTGTTGAAGACAAAGTCGACCAGTCGACCTCAAAAAAAAAAGTGTGCGAGATGCATTCTCTAAGACTGTGATCAACTGCAAGCAGTCGACCACAGTCTCGGGGACTACACCCAGTGGGTGCACTCAGCGTGCCCCCACCGGTTTGTGAAATCCAGTCGACCAGTCGACTGACAGAAAGATTGACATTACAAAGCCTAAGGCCGACTGCCAGCAGTCGACCTTAGCCTTGGGGACTACACCCAGTGGGTGCACTCAGCGTGCCCCCACCGGTTTGTGAAATCCAGTCGACCAGTCGACTGACAGAAAGATTGACATCATAAAGCCTAAGGCCGACTGCCAGCAGTCGACCTTAGCCTTGGGGACTACACCCAGCGGGTGCACTCAGCGTGCCCCCGCTAACACGGAGTTTATTCGACACACCCAGTGGGTGACTACTATGAATTCCGGAAAAGAAAAGTTTTTGGTAGCATATCCAACAGAACAAACAGCGGTCGACTGACCTGGACATTGCTTTGGAGGGCAGAACTGGCGTCATAAGCTTCCTGGCTCGCGTCCCGGATGGTCTTCAGCTGCTCCATCATGAGTCCCGCCTGGCGTATTGCCTCCTTCGCTGCGCCAGCTTGGTCCTCTGGGACGTGGTGCGTCGTGAAGAGAGAGGGCTGCTGGGCACTCGTCAGTGGATTTGCGAAGGACACCGTGTGTCGAGTGGTGTTCTCTTCCTCCACAGTCAGAATCTCAGGCGCCGTCACATCCTGAAGCACCTTACTGGCGGACGCTTTCCGACTCCTTCTGCGTGCCAGTGGTTCTTCATCCTCGTCGTCGTCAGGGAGATTGATAACAGTGTTGGGTGGAGCTGCGGAGAAGAATCAGGATCAGAGATCGCGAGTCAGTCGACTAAGAACGGTGTTAAGAATACAATACCTGGGTTCGAAGTTGCTGCATCCTCCATCTCGTGGTCATCAGCCCGGGCCGAGGTCTCAGAAGTAGCAGCACTGCAACTCCAAAGGATCAGTCGACTAACTTCAGCGTCGACCAGAGATAAAGTTCACACAAAATGAGAAGACTCAAACGACACAATTACCCTGATATGGTGGGGATGGACACCTTCATCTTCGGCAGGAGCTTGGTCGGCTTTGGCGGAGCCCCCCTAGGCTGCTTCGGTGCCTTTTCAGTCGGCGCTGGAGAAGTGGTCCTAGGGCGCTTGGTCGACTGCGTCGCAACCCCCTTGCCACGTTCAGTCGAAGGGTCGTGGACGAGCTTCGACCGCCTTTCCGAGCGCGGTGGCACGACCTCCTCCTCTTCCCCCTCGTCTTCGGCATCATCATCATCGACGTCATCATCATCATCGTCGTCGTCGTCCCCTGCAATGTCCGAGTCCCATTCCTCCTCGTCCTGGCTCTCGCCCCCACTCGCCTCACCCTCCTCAGTCAGAGTTTGTGCCCCATTGGGCATCGAGTACAGCTCGGTGAGGGCCTAGCAGATATCAAGACAATGATCAGTCGACCAGTCGGCAGAGTGGACAGAGATGAATGCGACAAGAATGCAGTGGAGAGCAGGGCAAGTGTACCTTATTTGGATCACTGTTGTGGTCGAGTGGAGGAATCCTTCTGGCTCCGCGTGGGTTGTCCTTGTTTCCGGTGACGGCTGCCATCCATCTTTCCAGAGTGACATCGTCGACTGCTTCTGGATGGACTCTAGTCTCGTCTCCGGTCCCACAGTACAACCACATGCAGTGGCTCCGGAACTGGAGGGGATGGATGCGACGCCTGAGGAAGACCTCCAGGAGATCCATGCCCGTCACTCCCTCCCGAACCAACTGCACCACGCGCTCCATCAACATCTTCACATCAGCTTTCTCCTCCGGGATCAACTTCAGAGAGGAGGGCTTGTTCACTCGGTCCATGGTAAACTGTGGGAGTCCACTCGACTGTCCCGGCGTCGACTGGTCCCGGCAGTAGAACCAGGTCGACTGCCAGCCTCTGACTGACTCGGGAAAGGTCATGGGCGGAAAGGTGCTCTTGTTCCTCACCTGGATGCCCAAACCCCCACACATTTGGACGACTCGGGTCTTTTCGTCGCCTGGACTCGCCTTCTTCACGGTCTGAGAGCGACACGTGAATATATGCTTGAACACACCCCAGTGCGATCGACAGCCCAAGAAACCCTCACACATGGACACAAACGCAGCAAGAGAGGCAATGGAGTTTGGGGTAAAATGGTGGAGCTGTGCTCCGAAGAAATTCAAGAAGCCACGAAAGAAAACACTCGGCGGCAAGGAAAACCCACGATCCACATGGGTGGCCAAAAGCACACACTCACCCTCTTCTGGCTGAGGCTGCCACTCCTTCCCCGGAAGCCTCGCAGCTCCGTGGGGGATCAAGCCCTCGTTGGCCATGTCGAGAATGTCATTCTCAGTGATGGTCGACTGGATCCAGTCTCCTTGGACCCAGCCTTTCGGCAGGCGGGATCTGGACGAGGACCCTCCGCGGCTGGTGGATCTCCCCTTCGCCTTCTCCGACGCCGACGCCTTCTTTGCACGCTCCAGCGCCACCGTATTCTCCTTGGCCATGGTCACCGGCGAGATGCGCGAAGGGAAGTGGTGCGGGGGCGAGAGCGAGCACGCTGAGCAGGGAGGAAGGAAGCAGAGAGAGGGGGAGAATGCTAAGGCACAGCACAGAAATCCTCGCCGGGCACATTTATAAGGTCCCTTCCGAGTGGATGACAGGTGGGCCCGGTCGATCTAATCATATCTGGAACAGTTATGCAGACGGGATACGTGGCGAAAAAGGCGGCGCGGAGATCGAGGCGTCCATGCCCCGTCCCATTCGAACGCGCGCCCCAAAATTTCGCATCCCGCGGAATCCGCGAGCAACAAATCAGTCTGTCAGGCGCGGTGTTTCCGGCGATCCGTCGCTCGGAGATCGTCGAAGCCTGAAAGATCACTCGACGCAAAAACAGAATGGATCAAGTCGACTGAAGGCAAGTTGTTTCCTGTCGACAAAGGGATTCTTTGGTCCAGAACAGCGCACAACCGGAGCACAAAGATTAATCGGAAACGACATCAACTCCTTCTTCACTCGAAGCCTCAATCCATTCGGGGGCTAATGATGGGGTTATGTACCTAGGGTAGGGTCATGGACCTGATCCTAGTAACTTACCCCAGGACATCCTTAGAAGAGGTCGCCTTCCAGTCGACCAACGAGGATTCACTCGACTGGCCTGAAGGACTCGACCACGAAGACTCACTCGACCACCAGGAGGTCAAGAGGCACTCTGCACTGCAACGGCCTGTAATCAAGTAGACTTTATGATAGTAAAGGCACTTTATGTGGGGCATTACCAGTAACGCCCCAGACTTAACTCACCTTAAACCCTCTCCTGCGTGGGCTGGCTAGGGTCCTGGCGCACTCTATATAAGCCACCCTCCTCCACAGGCAGAGGGGTTCGGCACCTTGTAATTCATACATTCCTAATCCACTCGACCGCCTCCGGGCTCCGAGACGTAGGGCTGTTACTTCTTCCGAGAAGGGCCTGAACTCGTACATCCTTTGTGCTTACAACCTCTCCATAGCTAGGACCTTGCCTCTCCATACCTACCCCCCACTCTACTGTCAGGCTTAGAACCACGACACTGTTGTCGGGGAGACACACTACAAAAAAAGAAACATCTGTGACATTTTTGTCTGAACGTAATTCTTCTGTCATGCTTATGACACTGCTATGACGATAATTGTGACAAAACCAAGTATCATCATAGATGTCGTGGGCTCCTACTTCTATGACAAAAAATCATGATAGAAAATGGGCTTTTCGTCATGGGCGGGCCGAGGATGCCCTAGGATGACATTCTTTGGGCCGTCGATGACAGAAAAAATAATGGTAGAAGCGATGGCACGGAAAATTCCAGGGAGTTCCCGGTTACAGTGGGTGGTCGGGGCCGAGCGGTGCACGCGAGGTTTGCGTGCTTCTCTTGTATACGTACGCGTGTGTGTGCGAGGCGTTGGGCTTTAACGGAACCCGATCAAGGCGTTCTCTTACTGAAACCGAGTGATTGCACTAGCTACACGCGTTACTGAACCCGAGCAATTGCACTAGCTAGAGGCGTTACTGAACCCGAGCGATCAATCCTTTGGCTGTTAACTGGACCCGAGCGATTCCTTCGCTAGTGCTGCTAACTGAAGCTGGTCGATCCTGCTGCCTCTTGATTAATAGTAACCATTGTTGGGGGTTGTATGAACAGTTCTCGGTGTGGGTTGGATGAACAGGACCCCATGGTAGTAGGCCATTGCCGATGGATGAACAGGACCCCGATCGAGGAGGCTGCCACACCAGAGCCGGTTGGGGGTGGATGAATAGGACCCATGGAGGGCTGGTTGAACAGTAGTCGGTGGAGGTTGCATGAACGGTAGCCCGGGGAGGCAGGAGGAAGATGCAGTGTATGAACAGTAGCAGGTGGAGGCTAGAGGAAGTCGACGGTGGATGAACAGTAGCCCGTGGAGGCTGGAGCGAGGTAGTAGACGGTGGATGAACAATAGCCTGTGGAGTCCCATTTTCTGGTACGCCACACCTCTCCCAATGACCAGGACCCTGTTTCGACCATAGGCACTCCAACACAAGTCTGTTTCCTCCACTTTGCGGTATGCCACACCCCTCCCGATGAACAGGACCCCATTTCGACCGTCGGCGCTCCAACACAAGTCCCTTTCCTCCGTTTTGTGGTACACCACCCCCTCCCAATCAACAGGACCCCATTTGAACTGTAGCTTGTCGAACAGATTGTCGTTTCCTCTTTACTACGATATGCCAAATCCCGTTTCAGTTGTTCCGTCCAAGCCGGTTGGCCCCCGATGAACATGACAAGTTTCTCCGTTTTGACCTAGCTGGTTGGCTTCCGAATAATAGGATGTTGTTGCTGCCATCCATTGCCTCACCATGTACACGTGCCCTGGGCGGTGGCATGCGCGAGTAGCTAGGCGTTCGAGATGCCGCTCGTATGTACGTATGTGGCCGTATTTTTGGCATGTGGTTTTATGTACGTGTACACGATATAGATTGGACTGCCTAAACTGCTACGTCGGGGCTCTACTACGACACATGACGCTGCTTGCTCGGCCAAGGTTCATTGTTGTAGAGAGACCGATCGACTAGTATGTACTACACGTTTGCGACCAGACAGAAAATGCTACGTACGCTTCGACTGGGTGGGTCCCAGCTGTCAGGGAGGATAGGGACACACTTCCTTGCATGCAAAGATATAGCTAGTGGGTCCCAGCTATCAAGGGAAGAATAATTTTTTGCCCGTAATATGGACACACTTCCTTGAGTGCGAAGATGTAGCTGGTGGGTCCATCTGTCAGCCTCATCGTATAGAGTCCTCTTTCGATGGCTGTCGTTCGTTGACCATGCCGTGTGGACAGCAACCAATAGGTGGACGACGGCGAGGCCTAGGAAGGAAACGACACGGAGTGAGGGAAGATGAGGCAGGTGGATGCCCATGCGGAGGGGAGTACGAGGGTTCATTGGTTCGGCAGCGGTGTGAGGCTGCCGTCGCCGGAGAATAATCGGAGATGTTGGTGAGTAGAGGAATGGCCTGGATGGTGATAGGGGTAGGGTGGGCCAGTGAGTCCTGTGTGGCAGCATAACCGGCCACGGGAGGTGGTACCACCGGCGGTGGTTTGGGCGGCTGAAGCATGAATATCCGAGATTGAACAAGCACGACATCTATTGACAAAGTCTTGCGTACGCGTCAACTTAGTAGGCCCACAAGTGTATGGCAGAGAACATATAGCCCATTCGTGATTTGCAATAATGTACAACCCATTTTTGAATTCTAATGGAATTTACTACCGCCCATTTACAGTTTGTTAAAATCACAACCCATTTTCTAGCAAGGACAATGATTAATAATTTCAAGCAACCGCTCAAAACAGAATTCAATAAAATTTACCACATATTGATGGGATCCGAAATGTTTTTATCCCAAAATTTTGAGTCATATTGAATATAATTTCAAAATAAATTTGTATTAGGTAAAAACCAAATGAAATAATGCGCGCGCAACAAGTAATGAAATTAAAATTTCCAAATCCAAAAATAATATTTGTTTAACTAATTGTGTGTTTGGTGCATTTTTATAGTTATAGCCCAGTTTTTATAATTACATCCCATTTATTATTTCTTCAAGCCCATTTTCTTGTTAAGCCTGATGCATCCCTCCTAGGAAAGATTTGCAGCCCAGCAGCCTGGAGAATAACAAGTTGACCTGGGCTTGGTATTCCTAAAAAAGTATAGCTGGGCTAGCAATTTTCACCTTGAAAAACATTAATACCTAGGCTGGATATTTGGTCGACATAATATAATAGCCTGGGCTAGACGGGCCACAGCCCGCCCAGTTGATACCCTGCTCCTCTGAACAACAACAAAAACATCGGTCAAGAAAAACTTTGCTCACACCTCAAAAACACAAATACTGCTCGAGCTGTTGGGTCCTAGCTGTCGGCCGCTACTTGTGCAATTCTCTCCTTTATTTACTATATAGGTTGACAATGGTGTGGGACCGTGATGTCATGAAACTAGGAGGAAGCAAAAAAATTATAATTATATATATATATAAGGAGGCACTTGCGTACATGTGGCTATGGCCCTGCTGGGTCCCCACTGTCATCCTCTCCAAGTAAAGTCATCTCCTGATTCCTCATGTTCATTGACCATGTCGACAACACAAGACGGTGGCGCCATGGCGAGCGCAACAACTCGAAGGACGACGGAGAGGGCCTCGTAGGCCCTACGGATGGTCTGATACAACGCCCGCTGCTCATTTAGGAAGCCAGGATCATAGGGCTACATGTTCGCGACGACATTGCCATTCGCTTGTTTGTCGGCGATTCGTCCTTCCATGATCCCGTGCTTGTTGAGGAGATGAAGGTTGTAGCACATGACCTCCGATGCCGGTAGATCTTCTGCCGTTAGAGCATCGAAGTGCAGCCGCACCTGCTCCATGGTGAACACCGCATGAACCGGCTTGGGCGATGGCGCCGATTCTTGATCGGAAGCCACGTCCATCATCTGATTGTCGTTGCTGAGCTCGGCAAGCTCGCTGGTGAGCCAACATGTCCCGCTGCTGGACCGGACCACTGCCAAGCACGAGTCTGATCGCCCTAGGCCACCCAGAGCCCCTCCCTCGCCCGTGCGCGCTTTCCGCCCGAAACTGTCAGTGCAGCTCGTGCCGCTTCCCGGTGAAGGCGATTGCTCCGTGTTCAAATGACAAAAGTACCGTCCGTTTGCCGCCCACATTAGTGATACGCGGATGCCGAGGCGGCTACTCCGGCACCACCTGTCCATCCCTCTGCAGCCCACCATTGTTGTATAAACTGCTGCGCTGGCCATAGCCGCAGTCATCCGCCTCCGTTCCATTTCTTCTGTCCACTCCACTCCCGCCGTGGATTCCTCGCACTCTATCACTCTTCGGGATGGGAGAACGACGGACCAGAAGGAGATGGTAGACATTGCTGCCGACTGGCTGACCAACAAGCAGACGGAGGACGACGACGTCTCAATGGAGAACGTGGTAGTCGATGATCCGGCGCCGACCCCCTCCTCCGCACCATCCTCACTGGTGCATTGCACCATGACCATCAGCTAGGCCCGTGCCCAATACATGGGCATGGTGAGGCAGAAGCGTGAGGAGAAGTTCTAGGAGGCGCAGGCCGATGCCGCCTACAACCACCATGTCCTCCAGAAGCACCTGCAGGCGGCGGAGTAGATCGCCGCGGAGTGGGCAGAGCAGGGGTCGTTGCTTGAGTCGTACCGCCCCGCCTGCGAGAGCCGCCTCACGCGCTGGTGGTACCGTGTGCGGGTAGCATAGGTTGCGGCCGCCTACAAAGAAGGCGATGAAGCGGGCGAGGTGATGTTTGGCAAGACCAACGACGAGGTGGAGGACAATGCAGGCTCCGCCGAGGCCCCGCCGACACCGAGGAGGACGACTTCGCCGGATTCGGTGTGGCCCTACTCCATCGATGCATCGCCCACCAACAGTGAGGCAGAGGACATCACCAGCTCTGCTGAGGCCCCGCCCTGCTGGCAACGAGGTGGAGGACTTCGTCGAGGCCCTGCCCCGCTGACACTTCACCAACGTATCTATAATTTATGAAGTATTCTTACCATGTTTATAACAATTTTATATGGTTTTGGTATGATTTGATTATAACTAACCCGGACTGGCACTGTTTTCAACAAAACTACCATGGTGTTGTTTTTTGTGCAGAAATAAAAGTTCTCGGAATGGGCTGAAAATTTACGGAGAATATTTTTGGAAAATATAAAAAATACGGGAGCCAAAAGATATCGGAGAGGAGCCCTGGGGTAACCACAAGGGTGGGGGCGCCCCCACCCCCTAGGGCGCGCCCCCTACCTTGTCGTCGCCTCATGGGTCCCCTGGACTTGTCCCTGATGCCAAACACTCCTATAAATTGAGGAAACTCCAGAACGAAACCTAGATCGGGAGTTCCGCCACCGTAAGCCTCTGTAGCCACGAAAAACCCCTCTAGACCCTCTCTAGCACCCTGCCAGAGGGGGCCATCATCACCGAAATCCATGGAGGAGGATCCCGGAGGGGGCTATTATCGCCATGGAGGCCAAGCAACAGAGGGAGAACCTCTCCCCATCTAGGGGGAGGCCATGGAGGAGGAAGCACAAGGGGGAGAATCTCTCCCCCTCTCTTTTGGTGGCGCTGGAGTGCCACCAGGGGAACCATCACCGCGGTGATCGTCTTCATCAACATCACCATCCTCACTCTTTTATGCGGTCTACTCTCCCGCACCCCGCTGTAATCCCCTACTAGAACATGGTGCTTTATGCCACATATTATGATCCAATGATGTGTTGCCATGCTATGATCTTTTGAGTAGATTACATTTGTCTTTTGGGTTGATTGATGATTTATTTTGGTGCTGTCCTATGGTGCTTTTCGTGCCGCGCACACGTGAGGGATTCTCGTTGTAGGGTGTTGCAATATGTTCATGATTCGCTTATAGTGGGTTGCTAGAGTGTCAAAAGGTTAAACCCGAGTAAGAGGGTTGTTGCGTATGGGATAAAGGGGACTTGATACTTTAATGCTATGGTTGGGTTTTACCTTAATGATCTTTAGTAGTTGCAGATGCTTGCTAGAGTTCCAATCATAAGTGCATATGATCCAAGAAGAGAAATTATGTTAGCTTATGC
Source organism: Triticum dicoccoides (assembly GCF_002162155.2). Classification (NCBI taxonomy): domain Eukaryota; kingdom Viridiplantae; phylum Streptophyta; class Magnoliopsida; order Poales; family Poaceae; genus Triticum; species Triticum dicoccoides. The sequence goes on from NC_041390.1 coordinate 325,413,247, forward strand.
CTCTCCCTCGTATGAAATTGCAATAATGATTACTGATCTTGTTAACAATTGCCTAGGATAATTCCGCACACTGATCCATCATTATTCCACACTCGCTATTTATAGTATATAGTAATATATTCTAACTTTATATTAACAACACATACTTTCATATTTTAGTTCTCCGATATCATGCAAAGTTATCCTCTTCATACACACAATGTAGTTTTATTTCTAGTTTCTAGATGGACGAAAATGTTGGGTGTACATAGAGTCGTATCAGTGGCAGATAGGACTTGAGAGAATATTGATCTTACCTTTAGCTCCTTGTGGGTTCGAAACTCCATACTTATCACTTCTAGCTTTGGAAATTGCTACGATGATTCCTTGCACTTGGGGATTATCAAGCTCTTTTCTGGCGCCGTTGCGGGGGAGCAGTAGCGTGGGGTTGATATTTTCGTGTATGCTTATTTTCTTTCTTCACTAAGTAGATTTTGTTTTACATTTTTGTTTTCTTTATTTGTGGGTGAAACAAACAAAAAAATTAAAATAATGAATATACAAAAAATTACTTACCTCTTATGCCTAAAAACTTTCTCAAAAAGAGAAGTGATTGGAAGGTTGTGCATTGCAGAAGTGAGGGTCGACCTTGAAAACTTGTGTTCATGCTCATGGAAACAATGTATAATTTTTCATGGAATTTTCTCAAAAATAAGTATCCTCTTTTATATATCCATCGTATTGTAAAAATAATGTGCCAAGGTTTACGTTTAGAATGTTTAAATTGCTTGTTTGGTGTGTCCAGCAGAAAAAACAGAAACTTTTCCTGTAGTATTTGAATTCTCATTTTGACTGGAGCGCGATAAAATCTTGAAATTCTTACAAAGTATTGCTATGAAAATTGTTTATATTTTTCTAATTTTTTAGAATTTTTTAAGTTACAGAAGTACACGAAAGTTCCTGATTGCTACAGATTGTCCTGTTCTTGACATATTCTATTTTCTATGTGTTGTTCACTTATTTTGATGAATCTATGGGTAGTATCGGGGGGTATGACCCATGGTGAAGTTGTAATACATTAGTTATAATTCTAATATGAAATTTAAATGAGTTTACAGCAGGACCTAAAGGTAGTAATTTGGTTTATTATACTAACGGATCTCGCAAAGTTTTTGTTAAGTTTTGTGTGGATGAAGTGTTCGAAGAACAAGGAGTTACCAATATGAGAAGAATAAGGAGAGGCAAGAGTTCAATCTAGGGATGCCCAAGGCACCCTATGTAAATATTTCAAGGATACTCAAGCATCTAAGCTTGAGGATGCCCCAATTGGCATCCCATCTTTCTTCTTCAACAATTATCCATATACCTTGGTTTTTGTTTTTTTCACATGATATTCTTCTTTTGTGTTTATTTGTATTTTCTTTTCCTATGTGCTCCATGCTAGTGTGAGATAGCCCTTCATAGATTTGTAGAATGCTCTTTGTGATTCAGTTAATTCTTTTGAGTATGTCTTTATAGAATGCTCTTTGTGCTTCACTTAAATCACTTGACTATGGCTTTATAGAATGCTTCATGTGCTTCACTTATATATTTTGAGTTTGGATGTTTTTGTAAATATATACTAATTGTAGAATGCCCTATGAACTTCACTTATATCTTTTGGAGTATGAATAAGACTATCATCAGAATTGAGCTTGGAAGAGTATCATTATAATATCATGCCTAGCTAAAAAGGCATAAAAGAAAAGGCGCTTGTTGGGAGACAGCCCAATATTCATCCTTATTGTTTTTGTGTGTTCACATGATTAATATACTTTAGTAATCATGTTTTATTGATTTTGTTCCAATAAAGGGCCAAGTAAGACCTTTGGGATGGCTTACGGTGATAGTTGATTCGATCTTGCTGAAAAACAAAAACTTTTGCGCTCATTGACAGTATTTTAAAAAATCACATAAGCGTGATTTTGATCTGAATTTTCTACACAAGATTAATATATACATTTCCTAGGTTTTTCTAATTTTTCAGAATTTTTAGAGTAGCAAAACTATGGTTGTTGTTCAGATCATTACACACTGTTCTGTTTCTGGCAGATTCTGTTTTCAATGCATAGTTTGCCTGTTTTCTAGTTTCTATTGGTTATATTACTCAATATAAATTGTAGAAATGATATGGTACAGTAGGCATTGTGTGAGAACAATTATGAATCTTTTCTTTGATAGTACCAAAGTGAATGATTTACTCTTTATCATACTAACCCATCTTACGAAGTTCCGTTAAGTTTTGTGTGATTAAAGTTTTCAAGTTTTGGGTGAGATATTGATACGAGGAGAATAAGGAGTGAAAAGGTCGTAAGCTTGGGGATGCCCAAGGCACCCGAAGTTAATATTCAAGGAAGACTCAAACACCTAAGCTTGGGGATGCCCAAGGCACCCCAAGTTAATATTCACGGAAGACTCAAGCGCCTAAGCTTGGGGATGCCCCGGAAGGCATCCCCTCTTTCGTCTTCAAATTCATCGGTATACCTTACTCGGAGCTATATTTTTATTCTTCACATGATATGTGTTTTTCTTGGAGCGTATTTTCATTTTACTTGCTGTTTGAATAAAATTATTGGATCAGAAATCTTGAATGAGAGAGAGTCCTCACATGGCTATTTAACTATTTGACTACTCATTGATCTTCACTTATATCTTTTTGGAGTAGTTTTTTCATTTACTCTTGTGCTCCACTTATATCCTATGATTAAATGGTTGAATGAATTGAATATCATCGATCTGAAATTATATATGCTTCATATGCTTATCCCATGGGGAGTAATGACCTCACTCATAAGAAGTATAGGTGGTAAAATTTATTGAAAGTTAGCAAACTCAACATTGGTCACTTGAACAATTCATGAAACAATATTGAAGGAAAAGAGGTTTCACATATAAATATACTATCTTGGACATCTTCTATGATTGTGAGACACATTAATTATTTTCAAACTTGAGCAAATTAGTTGAAGTTGGACAAGGAAGACAACGTAATGAGTTATGTTTGGGTATATTTGCATAGAAGTTATATTGTTATCGATCCTCTAACATGTGGTGCTTGCTTAGGATCTTTTGCTAGCCAAAATTTTGTACTAAGTAGAGATACTACTTGTGCATCGAAAACCCTTAAACCCGATTTCATGCCGTGAGTGTCGACCATATCTACCTATGGATTGAATAAGATCCTTTAAGTAAGTTGTCATCGGTGCAAAATGCAATAAAAATTGCTCGTAAATATGTATGATCTTTTATTGTAAGGGAAAATAAGCGTTGTACGAACTTTTGGTGGTAAAGAAATAAAAGCAACAGGTGCATAATAAAGTTTGCAATCACAAAGGGAAATACAACGCGACGTTCCTTTGCATTAAGGGTTTGCACACCCAACATTTAAAAGCACATGACAACCTCCACTTCCCTTTGCAAAGGGCCTGTCTTTTACTGTAATGTATTTACTTTTATGCAAGAGTCAATAGTATCCCTTCCTATTTAAACCTCAATTATTCTTTAGTTGGCAAGCATCATGTGGCGGGGAAAGATCCAAGCATATATTGCTATTCAAATATATTTGATCATGAATTATTATTGTTGACAATTATCTATATTATAAATAAGTTGGAAGGCGAAACATTAAGCCCCTATCTTTCTTTGTGTTTAATGGATGTTGTTTGTTCTAAAAATGTGCTTTGACTGTTAGCAATCATGGAAGACTATATGATAATTGAGCATGTGGGATTTGCTAAATGAAAGCTCTTACATAGACCCTTCGTGAAAATAAGATGTGTTGCAATTGTTTGATGACTAAGAACATTGTTTGTTAGATTTCAAGAAACTTTGTGGTCTATACTTTAACCTTTGAATAGCTTGATACTTGATCATGAGAAGTTTTATGAGATGAGCTATTGCTTATGATATATAATGATGCTAGAAAAAGTGTTTGGAACTATCATTGATCAAACTTACACACTATGCTAGCATTCACACTTCATAAATAATTTCTTTTATCATTTACTACTCGAGGACGAGCAGGAATTAAGCTTGGCGATGCTGATACGTCTCCGAAGTATCTATGATTTATGAAGTATTCATGCCTTGTTTATAACAATTTATCTGGTTTTGGTATGATTTGATTAGAACTAAACCGACCTGATGCTATTTTAAGCAGAACTACCGTGGTGTTGTTTTTTGTGCATGAATAAAAGTTCTCGGAATGGGCTGAAAAATTGTGGAGAATACTTTTGGTAAATATAAAAATACTGGAGCAAAAAGATACGAGAGAGGAGCCCGGAAGTAACCACAAGGGTGGGGGGTGCCCCCACCCCCCGTAGGGCGCGCCCCCCTACCTTGTCGTCCCCTCATGGGTCCCCTCGACATGTCCCCTACGGCAAACACTCCTGTAAACTGAGGAAACTCCAGAGTGAAACCTAGATCGGGAGTTCCATCGTCGTAAGCCTCTGTAGCCACGAAAAAAACCCATCTAGGACCTCTATGACACCCTACAGGAGGGGGCCATCATCACTGGAGGCCATGCAGGAGGATCCCGGAGGGGGCCATCATCGCCATGGAGGCCAAGGACCAGAGGAAGAACCTCTCCCCATCTAGGGTGGAGGCCATGGAGGAGGTAGCACAAGGGGGAGACTCCCCCTCCCTTTTGGTGGCGCCGGAGTGCCACCGGGGGAACCATCATTGCGGTGATCATCTTCATCAACATCACCATCCTCATCACTTTTATGCGTCCACTCTACCGCACCCCATTGTAAGCCCCTACTTGAACATGGTGCTTTATGCCACATATTATGATCCAATGATGTGTTGCCATCCTATGATGTTTTGAGTAGATTTCTTTTGTCTTTTGGGTAGATTGATGATCTAGATTGGTTTGACTTGTATGTTTTATTTTGGTGATGTCCCATGGTGCGTTCCATGGCGCACACACGTGTGGGATTCCCGTTGTAGGGTGTTGCAATATTTTCATGATTCACTTATAGTGGGTTGCTAGAGTGACACAAGCTTAAACCCGAGTAAGGGGGTTGTTGCGTCTGGGATAAAGGGGCCTTGATACTTTAATGCTATGGTTGGGTTTACTGTAATGATCTTAAGTAGTTGCGGATGCTTGCTAGAGTTCCAATCATAAGTGCATATGATCCAAGAAGAGAAAGTATGTTAGCTTATGCCTATCCCTCATACGAAATTGCAGTAATGATTACCGATCTTGTTAACAATTGCCTAGGAAAATTCCGCACACCGATCCATCATTATTCCACACTCGCTATTTATAATATATAGTAATATATTCTAACTTTAAATTAACAACACCTACTTTTATATTTTAGTTCTCCGATATCATGCAAATTTATCCTCTTCATACCCACAACGTAGTTTTATTTTTCGTTTCTAGATGGAAGCAAACATTCGGTGTACGTAGAGTCGTATTAGTGGCAGATAGGACTTGAGAGAATATTGATCTTTCCTTTAGCTCCTTATGGGTTCGACACTCCATACTTATCACTTCCACCTGTGGAAATTGCTATGATGATTTTTTGCACTTGGGGATTATCACCCGCCAACAATGAGGCAGAGGACATCGCCAGCTCCGCCGAGTCCTCGGCCTGCCGGCAACAAGGGGGAGGATTTCGCCCACTCCTCCGAGGCACCGCCCCCGGCAACGAGACAGAGTACATCGCCGGCTTCGTGGAGGCCCCGCCCCGCTGCCAACAAGGCCACGCCACACAAAAAACAAGGAATAGTAGAACATGGAAGGTCGCTGTAACACCCACAACGTGGCTATATCCCCCACGTGTCGGGGCACGACTTAGAGGCATAGCCGCATGGTAGATTTATCGCAAGAGGGGTAATCTCTACACAATCCCATGTACTGAATCAGAAAGGGATAAAGAGTTGGCTTACAATCACCACGTCACACAAATAAAAAGTTAAACATACATCATCCAGAATACAATCAAGGTCCGACTATGGAACTAAAATAAAGAAGACAACCCCTAATGCTAGATCCCCAATCGTCCCAACTGGGTTCCACTACTGATCAAACAGAAAAGACAATAACAACGACCAAGATCTTCATCGAGCTCCCACTTGAGCTCGATTGCGTGACCTGCACTGGTATCATCGGCACCTCCAACTGTTTGGAAGTATCTGTGATTCACGAGGACTCAGCAATCTCACACCCACGAGATCAAGAATATTTAAGCTTATGGTTAGGATGAGGTAGTGAGGTGGAGCTGCAGCAAGCACTAAGCAAATATGGTGGCTAACATACGCAAATAAGAGCGAGACGAGAAGCAACGCAACGGTCTTGAAACTAGAAATGATCAAGAAGTGATCCTAAAACTACTTACGTTCAAGCACAACCCAAGAACAGTGTTCACTTCTCGGACTCCGCCGAAAAAGAGACCATCATGGCTACACACGCGGTTGATGCATTTTAATCAAGTCAAGTGTCAAGTTCTCTACAACCGGACATTAACAATTTCCCATCTACCACATAACCGCGGGCACGACTTTCGAAAGTTTATACCCTGCAGGGGTGTCCCAACTTAGCCCATCACAAGCTCTCACGGTCAACGAACGATATTCCTTCTCCCGAGAAGACCCGATCAGTCTCGGAATCCTAGTTACAAGACATTTCGACAATGGTAACACAAGACCAGCAAAGCCACCCGATGTTCCGACAATCCCAATAGGATTCGCACGTATCTCGTTCTCAGGGCAACAACGGATAAGACTAGCTATGAGTAAAACTAACCCTCAAGTCTCCCCGAGGTGGCCCCGCAGGCAGCTCGGTTCGGACCAACACTTAGAGAAGCACTGGCCCGGGGGGGTTAAAATAAACATGACTCTATGGTTGGCCGACCCAACGGAAGGGTAATAGGTTGTTAGGCAAATGTAAAACCAAGGTTGGGCCTTGCTGGAGGAGTTTTATTCAAAGCGAACTATCAAGGGGTTCCCATAACACCCAACCGTGTTTGGAACGCAAAATCAAGGAACATAACACCGGTATGACGGAAACTAGGGCGGCAAGAGTGGAACAAAACTCCATGCATAAGGCCGAGCCTTCCACCCTTTACCAAGTATATAGATGCATTAATTAAAATAAGAGATATTGTGATATCCCAACAAATCTGTGTCCCAACATGGAACAATCTTAAACTTCACCTGCAACAAGCAACGCTATAAGAGGGGCTGAGCAAAAGCGGTAACATAGCCAAACAATGGTTTGCTAGGACGCTGGGTTAGAGGCTTGACATGGCAATATGGGAGGCATGATATAACAAGTGGTAGGTAGCGCGACATAGCGATAGAATGAACAACTAGCAAGCAAAGATAGAAGTGATTTCGAGGGTATGGTCATCTTGCCTGAAATCCCGCAAGGAAGAATAAGTAGTCCATGAAGAAGACAAACGGACATAGTCGAATGGATCCTCACAACTCCGAAGGGAAACCGAAGCTAACGAGAGAAGCAACCCAGAAAGAACCAAACACCATAGTAAACAACCATCACATAAACATGGCATGATGCACAACCAAGTATGATGCATGTCCGGTTTAATGAGGCATGGCATGGCAAAGTGCACAAGCAAAACTACAAGTTAAGTGGAGCTCAATATGCAACAAGTTGCATATTGACGAAACACCTCATGACTTATTTAGTTCACTCTCGTTTATGTACCCAACAATATTAAATGTTTTTAACCATGGGAAGAGATGAAGCATATGAAAACTACCTATCTAGGAAAGTATAAATGAGGCCAGAACAACAAGCAACAAGTCCCGAAAAATCCTCATTTGCAAATTATGGGTTTGGTATTGTTTTGCCCTAAACCATATTTGATGAGGACATCAATGCCATTGTTACACCCACAACCCATGCTGCTATACATAATGGACTAATTACTAGAGCTCGCACATGCCAATTGAATTACCAATTACTTTCATTTCTTGGTAATGGTTCTAATGTTCATGAGAATATGATGCTGCCTAAATTGGATACATTTGTTTTGCTTACAAATGAAGGGCTTAACATGGATAAAAGGGATGAACACTGGAGCAAGACCAAGCATGGAGATGATGGCATGCGCAAGGGGATCAAGAACGGAGTTACAAGTGATGATTTCAGGACTTTGAAGCCACCATAAGGAGTGCATGAAGCCTTGGACGAAATATACAAGATGCCACTTCATAAATTTCGTCCAGAGGCTATTCTAGGTGCCGCGTTACCTTATTATTGGGCCAGGCCTTTGCATTTTCGAAATACTTAAGTATAGGCTATTTTTAGAGTCCGTATGTGTGGGGAAACAAGAGTTAAGGTTGGTTTCAGACCCCTCCTCCAAGGGCCACGAAATTCCCTCCTCTTTCTCCATATATACAGCCCTTAGTGCGTCGTTTAGACTTTGGGTTTGGTTTAGATTAAAGTTCACCATAGCTGCAACTTCGCGTACTTCGTTTGTGTTTAACGACCAGAGAAAGGCGTCACAGAACCCCACCTTCATCAATAAATCATTCCTCTTATATTCGCAATATCCAGATTGCAATTTCAATTTCTTGCTTGTTCTTCGTTGCTTGTAGGAAATAGACCCTCGTGGTCAGGTTGATCGTGCTCCGGCGTGGTCAACAACCTCTCAGAGTTGGTTTAGCGATTGTTAAGGCGCGACGTCCTCGCACGTTCGTAGTCGGATCATCAAAGTCGACTTCCACCAAAACGATAGCCACCATCTCATGGAAAGATCGGGCCCCTCGCCTCTATCAAATGGTATCAGATTTCCAGGTTGCTAGGTGAGATTTTACAGTTTTTCATAGTTTAGATCGAGTCTGTTCTTCATACCTATAGTCCACGAAAAAATCCAAATTTTTTTTAGGGTTAGTTCATCATATCCGAACCAATCTGAGCCTTTGCATAGTCTTTTTAGAGTTTTGCTTTGTTGAATTTGCGGTTACATCGTCGTCTCGAGTTGTTGATCTTAGCGTCTAGTACCTTAGAGTTTCGAGTTCTGTTCACAGGTTGTCACGCCGCCACCGCAGCATCGTCATCATCATTGCCATATACCACCACCCCACCATATACATCGCCGCCGCCATATACAACCACCAATCCGAGTCCACATATACCATCGCCATATACAACTACCAATCCGAGTCCGCATATACCATCACCATATACCACCACCAATCCGAGTCTAGATATACCATCGCCATATACAACCACCAGTCAGAGTTCCACCAGATTCATCGCCGCCACCAGTCCGAGTTCCACCAGATTCACCTTCGCTACCAGTCCTAGTCTGATTCTAGTATTTGTTGCTTTGTTTTCGAGTTCCAGATCACGCGATACTTCGAGTCGTGACAGAGTAGGACTCCCAAAATTCCGTGCTACCCGCAGTAAAAAAATAGTTCCAAACTCAAAAAAAGAGGAAAAAAAGTCTGGAAAATTATGGCTAGGCAGTTTTTAGACCATTTGTAGACTTTTTCGGAAAAAAATTGTTGCGGCGCAAAAAAAAGAGGAAAAAAGTGCAAAAAAAGTGAAAAAAAGAAAAAAAATCAGACTGTGCTCCTGCCTTGTTTACGTGCAGCGCCGTGATTTTGTTCATGTTCTAGGATCGCGTCTCTAGTACGGTCTAGCCTAGGACTAGCACAGTACCGTCGTTGAGCGTTTATTCAACTTTGCATCTCTGAGTTGATTATTGCTGACCCTTTTTTCTACCATATTATAAGCCTTCCAAGCTCCACATACATCTACGTCGTGCGTTTAACTCTCCCTGGTAATCGCTCTATCCAAGCTTTAAGAGTTTTGACTACGACGGTTGTCGATCACCGCCTGCTGCTGGGTAAGAACTGGTAAGAATTTGAGATTTGCTTGACGGATTTGTGAAACCCACCACCACATCTTGTTAGTAGTCTGTAGGATCGTATTCTTGTGTGTTTCTATTGCTACTAACCATGGCAGGATCACAAGCCGACGAGACTTTCTAGGAGAACATGAGAAACAAAGAGTTACATGATAAGTTTCAACAAATGATGAGTGGACATGTGGAAGATGTGCTAAATAGATTTGAAGAGGCCATGTAGAAGATAGATGGCATTGAAAAGGCGTTCGAAACAAAGCTCGATAACAAGTTTAATGAATTGCCCGCGCGTCTTCCACCACCCGATGCACCTGTCGCACCTCTACAACAACAACAACAACAACATCGTCTTCCAAATCAAGTGGGACGAGCACATCGCGTTTCCATTGAGCCTGGTCAAACTTCCGGTACTGTTGTACGTACTATTGGTGCTTCTGTAGCTCCTGTTGCTACTGCAGAGGTGGAGGACCACTATGAGGATGAGGTTGATCAAAATCAGAACTACGTGCAACCACCAGCACCACCACCACCAGGTCGACCTCAGGCATAATATCGCAATGGTAGGGCTGCGCCACCACCTGAGGTACGAGATCATGACCATCTTCCTAATCTGAACTTGAATATTCCACCATTTGAGGGTAGATATGTTCCTCATATATATCTTACTTGGGAGCTAGAAACAGAACAACATTTTACATGTTTACAATATCCTGAGGAGAGACGTGTTCCTGCTGCTATTTGTGCTTTCACTAGTTTTGCATGTGTTTGGTGGTCTGAACATTGTAGATTATATCCCATTCCAGCTACTTGGCCTGCTTTGAAAGCTGATATGCGTACTTGTTGGGTTCCACCTTATTATCAACGTGAATTACTTCAAAAATTGTAGCGCATAAGACAAGGAAAAAATTATGTAGAAGAATATTATCAGGAATTACAAACTGGCATGATTAGATGTGGTATTGTTGAGGAGAATTAGGCTATGCTTGCATGTTTTATGGGTGGATTAAATAGAGATATTCAGACCATTGTAGAGTATAAGGGGTATACTAATATCACTCGTTTATTCCATCTTGCTTGTAAAGCTGAACGTGAAGTGCAGGATCGACAGACATTGGCCCGAACTAACTTTTCTGCAGGTCGATCTTCATCATGGACACCACGTGCATCCTCTACTTCCACTACACCAGCACCTCCATCAGGTGCCACCTCTGGCTGTGATACAAGAAAGCAGGCACAACCACCACTGTCTGCCAAGAGCACACCTGTCGGGCCTGCGCAGAGCTCTTCTTCTTCCATGGCATCAACAGGGCACACAAGTGATATTATTTGTCATCGTTGTAAGGGAAGAGGACATTTTGTGAGAGAATGCAAATCTCAGCGTGTGATGATTGCTACTGAGGATGGTGGGTATGAGTCCGCTAGTGACTATGATGAGGAGACTTTGGCTCTTATTACACATGAAGAACACGGTGGAGATGATTCTGATCATGAGACACAATACATCGCTGCTGAAGATGCTGACAAGTATGAATGTTTAGTTGCTCAATGTGTTTTGAGTGTGCAGGTTACACAAGATGAGCAAAATCAAAGGCATAATTTGTTCCATACAAAGGGAGTTGTGAAGGAACGTTCTGTTTGCGTCATCATAGATGGAGGGAGCTGCAACAACTTGGCTAGCATGGAGATGGTGGAGAAGTTATCTCTCACCACAAGACCACATCCACATCCTTACTACATCCAATGGTTCAACAACAGCGGCAAGGTTAAGGTAGCACGTATTGTTCGTGTGCATTTTAGTATCTCTACATATGTTGATTATGTTGATTGTGATGTGGTACCCATGCAAGCATGGTCCTTATTACTTGGTAGACCATGGAAATTTGATAAAAATTCTATACACCATGGTAGAAACAATCAGTATACTCTTGTTCATAAGGATAAAAATATTACTTTGCTTCCTATGACTCCTGATTCCATTTTGAAAGATGATATTAATAGAGCTAATAAAGCAAAACAGGAGCAAAATAAGAGTGAAAATCAGATTGTGGCAAAAGAATTTGAGCAACAAATGAAGCCTAATAATAAACCATCTAGTGTTGCTTCTAAAATTAAATTGAAAAGTGCATGTTTACTTGCCACCAAATCTGATATTGATGATCTAGATGTTAGCAAATCTGTTTGCTATGCTATTGTGTGCAAAGAGGCATTATTTTCATTCGAGGACATGCCTTCCTCTTTGCCTCCTGCTGTCACTAGCATTTTGCAGGAGTTCGCTGACGTCTTTCCACAAGACGTGCCACCGGGATTACAACCTATTCGAGGGATTGAGCATCAAACTGACTTAATTCCCGGTGCATCACTTCCCAACCGTGCGCCATACCATACCAATCTAGAGGAGACGAAGGAGATTATGCGTCAAGTACAAGAGCTGCTCGACAAAGGTTATATATGTGAATCCCTTAGTCCTTGTACTGTTCCTATCATTTATTGCCGAAAAAGGATGGTACATCGCGTATGTGCATTGATTGTAGAGGCATTAATAATATTACTATTCGTTATCGTCATCCTATTCCTAGGCTAGATAATATGCTTGATGAATTGAGTGGCTCTACAATATTCTCCAAAGTTGATTTGCGTAGTGGATACCATCAAATTTGTATGAAATTGGGAGATGAATGGAAAACAGCATTTAAAACTAAGTTTGGATTAGATGAGTGGTTAGTCATGCCTTTTGGGTTTACTAATGCACCTAGTACTTTGATGAGATTAACGAACGAAGTTTTACGTGCTTTCATTGGACGATTTGTGGTAGTTTACTTTGATGACATATTGATTTCTAGCAAATCTTTGGAGGAACATTTGGAACATTTACGTGCTGTTTTTATTGCTCTACGTGATGCACGCTTGTTTGGTAACCTTGGAAAGTGCACCTTTTGCACCGACTGAGTATCTTTTCTTGGCTATTTTGTTACTCCATAGGGAATTGAAGTTGATAAAGCCAAGATTGAAGCTATTGAGAGTTGGTCGCAGCCCAAAACGGTCACACAAGTGAGGAGTTTCGTTGGCCTCGCTGGTTTCTATAGGTGTTTTGTGAGAGATTTCAGCACCATTGTTGCACCTCTCAACGAGCTTACAAAGAAGGATGTGCCTTTTGTTTGGGGTACTGCACAGGAAGAAGCATTCACGGTATTGAAATATAAGTTGACACATGCTCCTTTACTCCAACTTCCTGATTTTAATAAGACTTTTGAGCTTGAATGTGATGCTAGTGGAATTGGATTAGGAGGTGTGTTATTACAAGATGGCAAACATGTTGCATAATTTTCCGAAAAATTGAGTGGGCCTAGTCTGAACTATTCTACTTATGATAAAGAATTATATGCTCTTGTTCGGACCTTAGAAACATGGCAACATTATTTATGGCCCAAGGAATTTGTCATACATTGTGATCATGAATCTTTGAAACACATTAAAAGTCAAGCAAAACTGAACCGTAGACATACTAAATGTGTTGAATTCATTGAGACTTTCCCTTATGTCATTAAACACAAGAAGGGTAAAGAAAATGTTATTGCTGATGCATTGTCTCGTCGTTATACTATGCTTTCACAACTTTACTTTAAAATATTTGGTTTGGAGACCATCAAAGATCAATATGTGCATAATGCTGAATTTAAAGATGTATTGCAGAATTGTAAGGAAGGGAGAACTTGGAACAAGTTCGTTCTTAACGATGGATTTGTGTTTCATGCTAACAAGCTATGCATTCCAGCTAGCTCCGATCGTCTTTTGTTGTTGTAGGAGGTGAATGGAGGAGGATTAATGGGTCACTTTGGCGTCACGAAGATGGAGGATATACTTGCTACACATTTCTTTTGGCCAAAGATGACACGGGATGTTGAGCATTTTGTTGCTCGCCGCAGTACATGTCAAAAAGCTAAGTCACGACTCAGTCCTCATGGTTTATATATGACTTTGCCTATACCTAGTGTTCCTTGGGAGGATATATCTATGGACTTTGTTTTAGGTTTACCTCGAACAAAGAAGGGGAGGGATAGCATATTTGTTGTCGTGGATAGGTTCTCGAAAATGGCACACTTTATACCATGTCATAAAAGCGATGATGCTGTTAATGTTGCTGATTTGTTCTTTCGTGAAATTATTCGCTTGCATGGTGTGCCAAATACTATTGTTTTAGATCGTGATACTAAATTTCTTAGCCACTTTTGGAGATGTTTATGGGCTAAGTTGGGGACTAAACTGCTTTCTACTACTACTTGTCACCCCCAAACTGATGGACAAACTGAAGTAGTCAATAGAACATTGTCTACTATGCTTAGGCCTGTTTTGAAGAATAATAAGAAAATGTGGGAATAATGCTTGCTTCATATTGAATTTGCTTATAATCGTTCATTGCATTCTACTACTAAGATGTTCCCTTTTGAAATTGTGTATGGTTTCCTACCTCGTGCACCTATTGATTTGTTGCCTCTTCCATCTTCGGAGAAGGTTAATTTTGATGCTAAAGAACATGCTGAATTGATTTTAAAAACGCATGAGTTAACTAAGGAAAACATTGAGCGTATGAATGCTAAATATAAACTTGCTGGAGATAAGGGTAGAAAACATGTTGTGTTTGCACCTAGGGATCTTGTTTGGTTACATTTGCGTAAGGATAGATTTCCTAATTTGCACAAATCAAAGCTAATGCCACGTGCTGTTGGTCCTTTTAAGGTGTTAGAGAAAATAAATGATAATGCATATAAACTTGAGCTGCCTGCAGATTTTGGGGTTAGTCCCACTTTTAACATTGCAGATTTGAAGCCTTATTTGGGTGAGGAAGATGAGCTTTCGTCGAGGACGACTTCATTTCAAGAAGGGGAGGATGATGAGGACATCAATACCATTGTTACACCCACAACCCCTGCTACTATACATACTGGACCAATTACTAGAGCTCGCGCACGCCAATTGAATTACCAAGTACTTACATTTCTTGGTAATGATTCTAATGTTCATGATAATATGATGCTACCTAAATTCGATACATTTGTTTTGCTTACAAATGAAGGGCCTGGCATGGATAAGAGGGATGAACACTGGAGCAAGACCAAGCATGGAGATGATGGCATGCGCAAGGGGATCAAGAACGGAGTTACAAGTGATGATTTCAGGACTTTGAAGCCACCATAAGGAGTGCATGAAGCCTTGGACGAAATATACAAGATGCCACTTCATAAATTTCGTCTAGAGGCTATTCTAGGTGTTGCATCACCTTATTATTGGGCCAGGCCCATGTATTTTAGAAATACTTAAGTATAGGCTGTTTTTAGAGTCCGTGTGTGTGGGGAAACAAGAGTTAGGGTTGGTTTGGGACCCCTCCTCCAAGGGCCACGAAATTCCCCCCTCTTTCTTCATATATACAACCCTTAGGGCATCGTTTAGACTTCAGGTTTTGTTTAGATTAAAGTTCGCCATAGCTGCAACTTCGCGTACTTCGTTTGTGTTCAACGACCAGACAAAGGCATCACAGAACCCCACCTTCATCAATAAAGCTTTCCTCTTATATTCGCAATATCCAGATTGCAATTTCAATTTCTTGCTTGTTCTTTGTTGCTTGCAGGAAATAGACCCTCTTGGTCAAGTTGATCGTGCTCCGGCGTGGTCAATAACCTCTCAGAGTTGGCTTAGCGATTGCTAAGGCACGACGTCCTCGCACCTACGTAGTTGGATCGTCAAAGTCGAATTCCACCAAAATGATAGCCACCATCTCATCGAAAGATCGGGCTCCATGCCTCTATCAATATTTTAGAGTTGTTAAACATACAAGGTGAATGCAACATGTCAAACTAGACATTTTTCTACCCCATCTACATATAAAGATTATTTAAAATGGAGCTATGGTTATTTAGTTATGAAATAAAGTATTTTAACATGGCAATATGCAAAATAAACACAAAAAGAATTTTAAACATTTTAAACATGCATGAAAGTTGGAGATTATGAAACTAGATGAAATTCTAAGCATTTTACATACAAAGTTTGTTTAAATCCGATGCACGGTTTGTGAGTTATGATATGCATGCACTAGAGGGGCTAAACTACAAAACTGCTATTCTCTGGAAAATAAACAAATTCCTTTGGCAGAAAAAAACAAGGACTGGGCCGAAACTGGCAGGCCCGGAAGTGCACAGGGATCTGGGCGGCTGCTCACCAGTGTGGCCACTGGGCCGGCGCGAGCTGGGCCTGGCCAGGTCGGTAGGGGAGGCAGGCTAGGCTGGACTAGACCTGCGGCTGGGCTTCGGGGAAGGTGTTGGCCAACGTTGGCGGGGGCCACGATCAACGAAGCGTCGGAGGCATTCATCTCCTCGTTCCCGAGCGGGACGAGGCCATGGCGGCGCTAGCGGCTAATGGTGATGGGGCGGCAGGACGGCGGCGGAGGAGGCCGGGAACGGGCAAGGGAGACCGGGATCCACCAGAGCTGGTGAGGTGGGGGTTGCTGGAGCTTCCCAGGGCGGCGAAAGGGACAAATCCTGCAGGAGAGAGAGAGAGGGAGCTCATGAGGGAGAGGGAGCAGAGAGGAATTGAGGGCGGGGCGGCGGCGCTGATGACCTGGGGCGGCAGCAGTCGATGGCTCCGGCAAGGCGGACTCACCGGTGCGGCGTGGGGAAGTGCAGCGCTGTGGCTCCCTCCCGATGCAGGTCGGATCAAGGAGGAGCAGTCCTGGCGACTGCGGGTGAAGGGCTCTGGCCCGGGCGGGCCTCACTTGGGCCAGGCGGGCCGCAGGGCTGGTGGAGGCACTGGGCGCGACATGGCAGCGCCTGGTTGGCTGCGCGCGTCGCTAGCGGCGGGGCTGGCCGATGGGGGCGTGACAAGTGGCGGGGGTGCCGGCTGGGCACAGATTTCGAGGAGGAGAGGGTAGGCTATGGCTAGAGGTAGGTGGAGGGTTGGCTGCGGCTAGAGGATGGTTAGGTTGGGTTTGTGGGCTCTGTAGGAGAGGTCTCGGGCTAAGAAGAGAGAGACGGAAATGCAGCCCGGCAAGGTTTCCGGAGATCGAAAACGTCCGACGTTTGACCAACTATATTGCTGCTATAGTTATCTGTTGGGGCGTCAAACGGACTCCGAATATGATGAAATTTGGCAGGCAGTCTATCTACACTATAATAAGACCGCACACCAACTCTCATCCCATTCCTAGTACATTTTCCGACCACTTATAAAATAATATTTCGGACGTGCCACAGGTGCGTGAAAGTGTGTCTGGGTTCAAAACGGACAACAGAGAGAACTGGGAGACCCGGATGAATGCATGTTTTGAAAACATGATGCTGCAATGCACATGATGACATGGCAAGATGCAACACGCAAGCAACTGACAAGGCAACAACAACAAATAACTAGAATACACTTGGCGTGTCGGTCTCGGGGCGTTACAGTCGCCGCCGCTTGGATCCAAGTAAGGCCACCGCTGCTACCTTCCGGTTGAAGCCAAGCTTGGCGTCTTGAACATTGATGGCCGATTAGCTTCTTGGCGGCGACGTGGAGTCGGAGAGCTGTGCTGGAGAATTAGCTTCCGTTCGGCTCAGCCAGACACGGGAAATGGGCGCTGGAGATCATAGATTAGGTTAATTAATTATACCTCCAGCACACCTCTTTTTAATTGAAGATTGTATGAAATGTATCAAAATCCGGCAATATGAAATCCGGCCATGTATGAACGAATTTAGTTCGACTAGTTTGAATTCTTATATCACTGGCATTGTATGAAACATGCAAAACAATTCATACTAGCATTATTCTTAGGACGCACGGTGATCACCTTGTCTACAGCAGTTTCACACGTACAAAAAGTTTGAACAACTTTTTAGTGTGCATGTACATTGCAATCAAACTAACAAGTCTGGCAATTCATAGATAACATTCAAAACAATTGATGATTATGCATCTCAGTGATTCAGATGTCAGAGCCAATATTTACTTCACAACTAAAGAGTAAAGAAAAATCAATGGATGCTGCTGACAGCAAAGGGCGTCCCATTCAAAAATATCAAACACATGTATTCTTGCTAACATCAATGAGCAAAATTTGACAAGGTTGTCCCATTCCAAAGTATCAAATGTGTGTCTTTGCGTACATCAATGAGCAAACTTTGACAAGGTTTTCCCATTCCAAAATACCAAATTCCTACGATTGTGGAATGGGCGGGGTTTGCCATCAGTTTGCACATTGACATGTCACCTCATGCTAAATAAACTAGTTGTTCTTTTTCTGCAGTTCCACTAAAATCATCCAACTTTGCCTTTATATGTTGCAATGCCTTGAACATATCGGCACCGCCTTTCTTGTAGCTAATTTTGTGGCTGGAGGTGGAAATGAATGATTCAAGAACATTCAATGTATTGTGCATGATTGAGTATAATGGAGGCCATGAACCATCAGAACATTTTGTGTAGTTCCCATTGAAATCAAGCTGAGCATCCCTGTTTGCATAAATACAAAAAAGTGATTAGTATAAAGCAAACTTTATTATGAATTTACAGTTACGAATCTATAAATAAAACAGGCACCTACATGATCCTTGCAGAGCACACATTTAAAAAAATGTAACTCACCGAAAAGAATCCTAAAACAACATAATGTATTGGCCATCACAACAACAAAGATGGAGATATATGAGTCTTTGTGAGATGAAGTTAGTTTGTTCTTGTGGGTAGTAATGTAACCATCCTTCAACTGCTCCTTCTGATAAGAAGCGGGACTTGGCTTCTTCATCCTGGCATAATTGGAACTAGGCACTTCACGTACTCCATATTCTTCTTCAAAGCAGGATGATCCTGTTGTGCAAAGACAAGAGAACAACTAAATGCTAGCATACACGTTTTCTCAAAAAGGGAAAGGAAATATTTAAAACAACCATTACATTAACAATGGGAGTAACTGATGAAATGTATAGTCACAAAGATAAGCATCCTCATTATCCTCATAGGAAATGATATGATACCAAACACAGCAACTCAACTTGAATTGTATTATTACTTAATTTTATCATTGGCTATAATAGTGGCAAACCGGTGCCTCAACTTATTAGAAGCCTTAGATTAACATGCGAAACAATACCACTTTGTCGTGACAGTAGCTAAACAGTAGCACAACACCAATAGAGATGACAAAGCTCAATCATATGGATGAAATCTGTGGGCTAGTACCAACCTTTATCAGGAGGCTTATTGTGTGGAGCATGTAGATGAAGCACTTCTCCGGAACCACCCATTATTATCTACCATGGTTGCCATGCTTACTATAAACTCCTCGATTAGTTTAATGTTTCCAACATCTTCTTGTGTAGTTTCCACTAAAATATATGTTATCTTCGAACAAGATCCATGTTTGCATAAGTAGAGATAATTACATATTACATTTAGAGTGGCGTCAAGTAACAGTGGTAAAATAATTGCTCGTTCGAACCATAGAAATAAATTAAGATGCCAAACTATGTCATTACTTGTGTCATCACAGTTCCAGTGCTTCATTACAACACCATGAGTTGATTTACGTTCTTCTTCCTCTTGTTCTTCCCCTTCGTTGCTTGGTTCAATAACAGAAAAGCTTTGCCTTCAATGTAAGATTTGACATGTTAATTAGGGAGCACAAGTATAGTACTGAATAACAACATTACTTTTGTGATGGCAGTAGCAAAATACAGGCCAACAATTGCGAAATATCATTATCTTACCTCAATGGGATATTACGGTGCACATACATATTGGAAGTCTGGTCTCCTTTTGTGCAGTTCACTAAAATCAAGCAACATTACCGTATAAGTAGCACAACACATGAAAGCACACTACACAAACATGTGGAAGAAGGCCAGTATTGACCTCTCATGACGCGGAATTCAAACAACCCACAGGAAGAAGAACTAAAACAAATTTTCCAACACAGATAGGAAGTCAGATCTCCTCTTGCGTAGTTCCCCTAAAATCAAGCAATCAATCAACGTTGTTAGTGTGACATTTTGGTTGAACTGCACAAAACACTCTTAAAACAAAAGTGTTTTGTGCAGTGCAACAAAACATCGCAATAGCAACAAGGTGAAGTAGATAACCCTGCTTACACAAAGGTGCAAAGGAAACAATTACTAGTCAATAACGGTGGATGACACAAAAGCCCACAAAAAGAAGCATCTAACTTATCTAAATGGGAAAGAAAGCAAGACAGTAGAATTTCTCAAACACTGCATTGATTCATATTAACAGAGAGATTATATTAATAATAAAATTCGTTAAACATGTAATTTCCTTTTAACTGTATCATTGCATCAATTTTCTAGTGGCATTATTAGGTTAACAACAACTCAAGAGTTGTATGGGATAGTGGACGCACCAGCACCATCTGCATCTACCGATGTATAAATGGGTGATTCATAGTATGTTGCAACAAAGACCAAACAACCAAGGAGCATATTTGTGTTGGTCCTAGTTTTGTTATCTTTAGACACCTTCCCTATGTGAGGGAGCAAACCTTGTCCTGCTCAAACTCTATAGCCTTATCCCCCACCGACAGAAAGATCAGTTCGTTACAGATGTGTGTACTGCATTTTCCCTTTTCGACCAAAGTAGGTGTTGGATAGCTAGTATGTACTACTTCCCCCCATTCCTTTCCTCTTTGAACCATGTCCTAGATTCATGCTATACAACTTTCCCCACTACTTTCCTATTTGATCCAACACCCAGATTCGAGTGCATAAGATAAAAAAATCCACATGCAGCTAGAGCAATACATGTGGATAAAGTAAATTATACCTTAAGGTTCTCGGGGTGTGGCTCAGTGGGCTGCCAGAGGCTAATCTGCCCATGCTATGTATGATAGTGAGGAAAAAGGGGTCGGAGGCCCTCCTGCGCCGTCGCTGGGTGAAAGAGAAAAACAGCGCCAGTAGTGGATTCCCTCCCAAGCCGACGGCGATAACGTTA
This sequence comes from Triticum dicoccoides, assembly GCF_002162155.2. NCBI lineage: Eukaryota > Viridiplantae > Streptophyta > Magnoliopsida > Poales > Poaceae > Triticum > Triticum dicoccoides. The sequence goes on from NC_041390.1 coordinate 325,434,087, forward strand.
AGCCTCCTTCCCTTCCCCGGCGGATGGGCTGCTACCGACTCTTTGACCAGCAGTGAGGGGAGAGATGCCAATGCAGTCTTGTTTAGATTTGGAGAGGGTGAGAGTGTGAAGAGAGCAACTGCAAGTGCTAAGGCTCCAGCGTGTACATATATAGTGGAGAGAGTGTGACGAGAGCAAACCCTAGAAAACGAACGCTGAGGCTGCAGCGTCTATATAGTTGGAGTGGTTATCTTTTTCTCTCCATCAAAATTGTTTTAAATTGTGCATGAAACAAAACTCTTTATTTTATTTCTCCCTCTGTCACAGTTTACATGGCACACATCAACAATCTGTCGGACCAAGGTGATTAGCGATTGGACTAAAAAATAGCATCGGTAGCTATACCATGCCGCCAAATTACTGGAGAAATTAATGCGTACACACATGCATGGAGTGCTGTCAGTCCATGCACACACATGCATGCATTTATTCCACTCTACATACACACCTGCATGGAGAGAAAATTGTGGCCTTGATTGTGGTCACAATGCCCTAATTAATTGGGTTTTAAACCAAACGTGCCTAAATTGCTAATACGCGAAGAAAATTTAAGCAATCCATGTAAACTGTGATGGAGGGCAATGCTAATACGTGGAGAAAATTTAACGCTCGAAGGAGTCAATTCACAATTAATGGTCCACGCATTTTGGTCGCCCTTACTATCATTCACGTGTGGTATACACGACCCTCCGAAGTGAAAAACAACTAAATCTACATGCAACGTGGAGTCATTGCCATTGTTGTGCGACCTGGTACCCGGACAATCCATGGCAAGGTGCAGTCACAGGTAGCCGGAATGCTCCAAATCCGGCAGCCACGTGCATCAAATCCCGCGACCGCAAATATAGCGGTTGACCGTCAGCGCATGAACCTGTGTGTGTGTGAGAGTGTGTGTTTATTTTTAATAGAGTATGTGTGTTAGAGAGAGCGACACATCGACCTACAGAGAGATTGTGTGTAGTACTATTATTTAGACGCGAGAGTTGGTGCATCCTCTCATTTCAGGGTGTCTGGTCGGAATAGCAGCCGCGTCCGCTCCTGACCACACTGGCCCACTAAAACCCCCTCCACCGGTCGCGCGTGCTTCCCGCCCGAAATGGACAACACCGCTCCTGAGAATCAGTGCCGCATTCATGCCCGGGCAGAGCGGATGCAATCTGTCACTAGCGCCTGCGTTAAAGGGAGAAGCGGATTCAATGAAGAGTGATGGTTTCTTGGTCCGTCCAACTTACTGTCGGGTCTATGTGATTTGACGGCTCATTGGTCATTATTACTTAGGTGGTACGGCCGTGCCGAGTCTTAGTTGCACAGTACACTTTTACTTTAGTGCATGACAAGTGCACCGGATGCTGGATGTCCCACATTTCTGCGCAAGGAGGTAGAGTGTCTCCATTCTTTACAATTTTATCCACTCCTACAGCGGAGGAGTGTGAAAGCATCGAAAACATGGTAGCTCAGTGATTACATGGCCCACCTCACACTATCACCATATTTTCTGGACATGGTGCGACACCTAACTCTTTAGTACATACTAGTACGTACTGTAATTTCTCAGTGAGATAAATTTGTACAATGCTATGAAGCTTCCAACTTCTATTTAATGTATCTTGCGTCCAAGGTTGCCCCGTTGCAACATTCCATCAAATACAAAGGAGACTAACATGCATGTTATTGCATCTCAATGATTCACATATCATAGCCAATATGTACTCCCTCCGTTCCAAAATAAGTGTCTCAACTTTATGCCAAGTTTACTAAGTTGACACTTATTTTGGAACAAATACAACTAAAAATGATCCATGGAGTCCCTCGGCCTTGAACCCGAAACCCTAACTAGGCTTTAATTTGCTGGTGATGTCGAACCTTCCAAAGAAATGAAGTTTGCAACCCTTTGACCATCGGATCATTTTGTGTAGTTTCACTAAAATCGAGCTGAGCAACCCCGTGGCAAGGAAATTGAAGAAGCATGATTAGAATAATGCTAGTGGGACTAGTTGATGCGACATAAACTCATCACAAAAACAGTAGAATCCAGTAGAGGTACATGCGGGGCAAAGAAGTAGAGAAATATCCACATGAAGCGATGTGGGTAGCTGGGGCAGTGGTGCAAGCCAGCTGTAAAGGAAGTTGTAGCTGAGGTATGTCAATATGTAGCTAGAGGAGGGCGACCGGTGGCGGTAACTTCCCACGTCGCAGCAGTGAGCAAGGGACGAAGGAAACCGCATCGGCTTTGTGAGAGAGAACGGCGGGGACCCCAGATTGGGATGCGCCAACTGTGGGTTTTCACCGTCGGCGACGGCAAAAACATCTACACAAAGCATCCACCCCTTCCCCCGACAGACATGATCCACCTAGTTGTTCGAGATGTGGCCACAGACGTTTTGTGCGAGAGAGTTTGAAGAGAGCAACCCCTGCAAGCAACCATGTAGTCTCTTGGCTATGTATATAGTGGAGCGGTTTCTTTTTCTCTCCATATGAACATATTTATATTGTGTACGTGCCACTAAAGAAAAAAACTTTATTTATAAGTAACGCGACACCATTCATGGGTGGTTCCCAACACTCCATTAAGTGAGTAACTACTGCTCGACGCGTCAAATTTTCACGTGGGCTGCATCATCGTACAGAAATGAGCTCCACCGTGTCACGTGTGTGGTTGGGGAAGACGCAAAGAGTGCTAATAGTACATGTGTGGGTGCATGCACCTCTTCTCTTCGAGCACAATTATTAAAAGTATAGCCAACTACTCTACCACGCGGTTATTACATGGGAAAAGAGTATAGGCAGTAATAATGACTAATGATCCATCAAATCATGCAGCCCACCTTTCTCTATGTTTAATCGAGGAAGCATGCATCATTTCACTCCTCATTGAATATCCATCGACTTCTACCTCCACAAATAAATAAAAATCCGCTGCTACCTCTTTAGCATGGTTAATAATATAGCCATGTCAATCACGATGTAGAAATATCTTCACTGATACAATAGGTCTGGCTCTAAGGCTGGTGATTTTTTTTACATTGTATCTTTCTATTTTTGTCTCATTTACTCATTTTACATAGGAGCACATGTAGAGGATGCCTATTCCTTTCAATGGGACTTCTTCATGGGGTTTAAGACTAAGCAGCTCCAAATATTATTCCCGCTTCCCACCACTCTGAATCGTGCCATCTATGATACTCCCATTGCGACAATGAGGTCCACTAGGTCTAGCACGTCCTGTAAGAAGAGACTTCCACACAAAACATACATTCTTGTTGCCTTCTTCCTCATACAATACGTACTACTAGTACTGCTACTACTCGTTCTCCTACAAACCTTGCTCTTGGCATCTCAAAAATATTAACCTTGCGCTTGGCTCTTCACCTCTTCGGGAAGTCGAGCAATGATGGTACTACAGTATATGGTTCTGGCTATCTAAGCACGAATGATTTTTTTAAACCTTGGAACAGTGGGAGAGGCTCCCACTGTTGTATATATTACTCTCAACAAGTTACAAGTACATCATTTACAACCCATCCCACTTTGTGGGTTGGGGAGAGGCAGGGAAGCCCCAGAAAAGGTAATGGACTATAAATAGAGTGTGTATATATGAAAGAGAGAACTAAGGTAACTGTTACAAGTGAGGAAGCGAGTTTATCAGGGAGAAGATGAAGTCTTTGTGCTTCTCCTTGACTCTATATTGTAGCAAAGACAAGTCATTCTTAAATCTAGTCATCCATGAGTGAAGAGTAGGCTGGATCCCTCTAAAGTGTTTGTTATTTCTCTCCTTCCAGATGCTCCAGCGAACTGTAAGAATGTTGTCATAAACATGGGATGCCTCCAGTTTGATTTTGCTTGCTCAATCATCTCCAGATGTGAGTTAAGATTATGGGACCATCGGATCCCAAGGGTTTCCCAACAGGGCATGCTAAATTGGCATGAGAAGATCATGTGTGTTATGTCTTCTTCAATGGGATGGTCACACATGATGCAATTGAAGTTGTTGCCAATATTGTAATGTCTTCTCTTGAGCATGTTTCTTGTGTTAAGCCGATCTGTGAGCAATAGCCAGCCAAAGAATTTGATTTTCATTGTGACCTTGGATTTCCAAAGCCAATGGTAGGTTGCAAGCGCTACGGCTTCTCTGTAATAAAGCTAGTAGTATTGTTTGGAAGAGCAATCATTGGCTCCGCCGATATAGGAACAAATGTCCTTCGTTTTCTTAGATTCTTGTTAGCCTACATGGTTCATTAGTTGTTGCATGTTCCTTAATTCATCGAGTTCTTGCATGGACATGGGAAGTTGAAACGCTTCTTGGAGTGACATGATGCTCAAGAAATCTTTGACTCACACGCCATCATTGAGTGTGTAGGAGAATGCCCGAGGGTGTGAGTGCATTAGCAGGTTGTCAATCCATAGATCTTTCCATAGGAGAACCATTTCACCATTATTGATCTATACCTTGGTGATGCCACGATATATGGGTGTAAGTTTTAATACGTCTCTCCACCGAAAGGAGCCACATGGATCCGTAGCATGAGGAATTTTCCCATTATAGTACGTCTCCTAGATTACTGAACATCCACCATGCGGGCGAGGGTCGAGGGGTGAGGGATAGTGCGTACTACTATGTCCCTTTCAATATGGACTACATACGGAGCAAAATGAGTGAATCTACACTCTAAAATATGTCCATATACATCAGTTTTTGGAGTATGTACTAGTAGTTCATATAGAAATTTGCTAAAAGAAATATATTTGAAACAATATGATAATCTCTCTAACCAAGGTAGGGACGAGGAGTATATAGGTCTAATAGGGGGAGTAGTAAAATTTTCTCCATGTCCTACGAGCCACCGCACGCTTGGGCGAGGGAGCGGGCATAGGCATAGTAAGCAAGCTTCTCCTCATCGTGCGAGCCACCGCGCGCATGCGCAAGGGAGTGGGCTATAGCGCCCAAGATGCGATTCTATCCCAATCACGTGATGAATCCATGATCGGGCACAATAGCATTTCCAGCGCATAGCAAGGTGGAAATCATTACAACATACCATGTACCGAATAGATGAGAACGCAAGATAAAGGCTTACACTCACCGCAAGCTACAACATGAATACAACAGTTCATCAATACATAACAATGATCATAAAGAAGAGCAGGATCCGACTACAGATGAAATCAAACGAAAAAGAAGAACAACATCCACCCTACTAATCCTAGGCTCCCCGACCCGGAACCTATGCCTTGATCGAAGAAGAAGCAGAAGAATTCCAAAACAAGCAAGAATGTAACGCCCTCGATGCGGCTATATCTCCTATGTGTCAAAGCACGACTTAGAGGCATAACTGCATTGAAAGCAATGTCACAAGTGAGGTAATCTTCACAACAACCCATGTAAACGAATAAAGGGGAAAGGTACATAGTTGGCTTACACTCGCCACGTCACACAAATACATAAATAAGTCATTACATTCATCCAATACACTCAAGGTCCGACTACGGAACCAAAATAAAGATCAACCCCCAAATGCGACAAAGTCCCCGATCGCCCCAACTGGGCACCACTACTGATCATCTGGGAAAGACACATAGTAACGGCAAGAGTCTTCATCGAACTCCCACTTGAGCTCGGTCATATCATCTGGAACGGTATCATCGGTCCCTGCATCTGGTTTTGGAAGGAATCTGTGAGTCACGGGGACTCAGCAATCTCACACCCTCACGATCAAGACTATTTAAGCTTATTGGTAAGGTAAGGTATGAAGTGGAGTTGCAGCAAGCGACTAGCATATATGGTGGCTAACATATTCGCAAAAGAGAGCGAGAAGAGAAGGCAAAGCAAGTTCGAGAAACTATGATCAAGAAGTGATCCTAGAACAACCTGCGTCAATCATTTCTCCAACACCGTGTTCACTTCCCGGACTCCGCCGAGAAGAGACCATCACGGTAACACACGCGGTTGATGCATTTTAATTAAGTTAAGTTTCATGTTATCTACAACCGGACATTAACAAATTCCCATCTGCCCATAACCGTGGGCACGACTTTCGAAAGTTCAAATCCCTGCAGGGGAGTCCCAACTTAGCCCATCACAAGCTCTCATGGTCAACGAAGGATATTCCTTCTCCCAAGACAATCCGATCAGACTCGGCATCCCGGTTACAAGACATCCTCGACAATGGTAAAACAAGTCCAGCAACACCGCCCAACTGTGCCGACAAATCCCGATAGGAGCTGCACATATCTCGTTCTCAGGGCACACTCAGATGAGCCAGACGTCGGGTAGGCTAGCCCAGAGTTGCCCCTGGTAGCCCCGGACATCGCTTAGTTGGACCAACACTTAGAGAAGCACTGGCCCAGGGGGGGTTAAAATAAGGATGACCCTTGAGTCCGCGAAACCCAAGGGAAAAAGGCTAGGTGGCGAATGGTAAAACCAAAGTTGGGCATTGCTGGAAGAGTTTTATTCAAGGCGAACTGTCAAGGGGTTCCCATTATAACCCAACCGTGTAAGGAACGCAAAATCCGGGAACATAACACCGATATGACGGAAACTAGGGCGGCAAGAGTGGAACAAAACACCAGGCATAAGGCTGAGCCTTCCACCCTTTACCAAGTATATAGGTGCATTAAGATAAACAAGATACTGTTGTGATATCCCAACAATAATCAATGTTCCAACAAGGAATGATCTCCAAACTTCACCTGCAACTAGCAATGCTATAAGAGGGGCTGAGCAAAGCGGTAACATAGCCAAACAACGGTTTTCTAGGACAAGGTGGTTTAGAGGTTTGACATGGCAATTTGGGAGGCATGATAAGCAAGTGGTAGGTATCATAGCATAGGCATAGCAAAAGAGCGAGCATCTAGCAAGCAAAGATAGAAGTGATTTCGAGGGTATGGTCATCTTGCCTGCAAAGTTGTCAGAGTTGCCTTGATCCTCGTAAGCGAACTCAACGGGCTCCTCGTTCATGAACTCGTCTCCCGACTCTACCCAAGCAAGAACAAGAAGCAAAAGGAACACAATCAACCACGTGCAATGCTCAAACAACATGATGCAAACATGGTATGATATGCGGGATGCGATATGTGATGCATATGCAAGATGTGGAAAAGAAATATTGAACCTGGCCTCAACTTGGAAAACCAAGAGTGACACTGGAAAGGTGAGTTGATTTCGGTTGAAATCGATATAAAGATCACCGAAATCGGATCCACGATTTGGAAATGGCAAGCAAAACAAATATGACACCGGTCTGCGATAATCAGCAAGTGACCATCTAAATGCATTAAGATAAATATGCTACAGCACTCAAACATGGCAACAAAATACATGTCAGGGATCCACTCATGAATCTTGATAAAATATAAACACTGAGCTACGGCTAATTCATCCATAGATAGGTTCAAACAAGCATGGCAAAAGTGCAAATGATAACAGGTTTCAGACTTAGTGAAATTAACACAAGTCTGGAATTTATCATCAGGAAGCAAACTTTAGAGCATGAAAACTACATGCTACAGGAACTCAACATGGCAAAGCAAGGCATGGCATGAAGCTACTCAAAGCACTTAACAAAAGTCCCTTAGTGACCTTGAGCCAAAAGGGATCAGAAAATACAATTGCAAGCATGTGAACATAGCAAAAACGTAAACAGATTTAGATTTAGTGAAAAACTGGAACATGCAAAACAGTTAACGAGTAGGCATGTTTACGAGCTCGATGCACTCACTACAGAGCATGGCATGACAAACTAAGCATACACCCACCAAGAATACATGGCATAGAAGATAGGCATGGCAAGAACAACAACATAGCATGCACGGATCAATAGCAACATCCTTGGCAAAATCGCTAAACATGTCAACAATCTGCCAGGATCGTTTTATAGCAAAAGCAGAGCTCGATTGACTCAAGCTAGGCTGCTCCATAATTGCAAACAAAGACAGGGATGGATAGAGCATCACAATATTAACAAAACATCCTTACTGATCATCCTCAAAAGAGGCACGGATCACTCGGAAACAACATGAACATATGGCATAAAAACAAAAACAGGAGAAGGGCTTAGTGAAAAACTAAGTCCCTGAAATCAGCATCAACGGTTATGCTACTTTGCATGCTTGTGCTAGTCACCACAAAGATCACAAAAAATACATGGCATACACCCTTGTAAAGATGGCATGGCATTCTACAAAACACAAGTAGAGCTCAGGATCATAGCATGCACACAATAATCATGGCAAAAATGACAAAAGGCCATTTGCTGAAACAAATCTGACAAATTCATCACATAGCCCTCTTCCAAAAGCATTTCGGGCATCAAGATGAGCTCAAATGAAAATGATGCAATGAGATGAAATGATGTACTCGTCGACACGAACATTTTGGTATGCTACACGCATGAATCGGAGCTACGGATGCAGGGTTATGGCATGTCAAAGTATGCAAAATATTAGGGTCTCGGGAGGAAAAAGTCAACTCGAGGCAAAAACGGATCTGGATCTGGCCTGGCGCGGAAATCGAGGATCGCCGGGACCTATTCGCCGGAGGGAGGGAGTTCGCCGGAGTTGGCGTGGGCTTGCCGAAGATGGTCGTCGCCGGCGTGGAGGGACGGCGAGGCGACGCGGCGGAGGGCGGCGCGGCGGAGCGGTCCAGCGGGGTGGCGCTGGAGACTGGACGGCGGGAAATGGCCGAGGCGGAGGCGGCCAGCGACGAGGCGCGTTGCGGCGGAGGCGGTCGGCGGCTTTGGCGGCCAGACGCGAGGAGCGGCGTCGGGGGCGACCCGAGGCGGGCGGCGCGCCTCGATGGGCCTGGAGGGCCCGGTGTGGGCTCGCCCGGGCCAGAGGAGAGAGATGGCGGTGGAGGGACAGGTGGCGGCCTCCTATTGGCAGCGGCGATGCGTCCGGCCGGTGCTGGACATGTCCGGCGCGGCGCGGGGAAAAATCTAGGGTTAGGGGGGAGAGGAGACCCGGGATTTTGTGGAGGGATCTATTTATTGAGGTAGGAGGAGCAAGGAAGCTCTAAATGAGGTGCGGTTTGCGGGCACGCGATCGTGATCGAACTCTCTAGATGATGTGAGAGATTTTGGGCCACTTTGGAAGGGTGTTGGGCTGCAACACACACACGAGGCATTTTCGGTCCCTCGGTTAACCATTGGAGTATCAAACGAAGTCCAAATGACACAAAACTTGACAGGCGGTCTACCGGTAGTAAACCAAGGCCGCATGAGAAGTCTCGGTCCAATCTGAAAATGTTTAACCCCCACACATGAAAAGAGGTAGAAAGGGACACCGGGTGACATAGGAGCGCCAGAATGCAAAACGGACAACGGGGAAAATGCTCGGATGCATGAGACGAACACGTATGCAAATGCAATGCACATGATGATATGATGTGAGATGCATGACAAAGACAACAACACACAGAGACAAAACCCGACAACGAGGAAATAAAATAACTTAGTGCTGGAAACAGCAAGAGTTGTAGTACAGATAAGGTAAATTACATCCGGGGTGTTACAACACTCCACCACTACGAAAGGATATCGTCCCAAGATTTATGACTGGAAAAACTCCGGGTACTCAGAACGGAGGGTGGTCCTCGCATTCCCAGGTGGCTTCACGGTCGGAATGATGTGACCACTTGACTTTGAGGAATTTGATTGACTAGTTGCGAGCCTTGCGCTCAATTTCTTCAAGAATAGCAACGGGTTGCTCACGATAAGAAAGGTCTTCTTGGAGATCAATGTATTCCAAGTTGACGTTGCGGTCAGGGGTATTGAAGCACTTGCGGAGTTGAGAGACGTGAAACACGTCGTGCACGTTTGCAAAGTTGGAGGGAAGCTCAAGTTGATAGGCGAGATAGCCTCTCTTGCTGACGATCTTGAAAGGAGGCACGTATCTAGGGGTAAGCTTCCCTTTGATACCGAAGCGACGAGTACCTTTCATTGGAGAGACGCGGAGGTAAACATGGTCTCTGATCTCGAAAGCCAAATCATGATGCTTACTATCAGTAGCTCTTCTAGCACGATTGCGCGGCTTTGAGGTTATCACGAATGACTTTGCACATCTCTTCTTCCTCTGTGATCAAGTCATTTCCAAGAAGTTGACGTTCACCAGTCTCTGACCAGTTAAGAGGAGTACGACACTTCCTACCATAGAGAATTTCAAATGGGGCGTTACCCGAACTCGCTTGGAAGCTGTTGTTGTAGGAAAACTCGGCATATGGAAGACAATCTTCCCACTTCATACCGAAAGAGATAACACAAGCCCTGAGCATATCATCAAGAATCTGATTGACACACTCGACTTGGCCACTAGTTTGGGGATGAAAAGCTATGCTAAAATGGATGTTGGTGCCCATGGCCTTCCAAAAAGAATCCCAAAACTTCAAGGTGAAGATGCTGCCACGATCTGAAGATATCAACTGCGGAATGCCGTGCAGAGAGACAATCCGAGAGGTATATAGCTCTGCCAATTGAGCTGTTGTGATGGATTCTTTGATAGGAAGGAAATGAGCCACTTTAGTGAGTTTGTCGATGACAACGAAGATAGCATCATTGCCACGCTTGGACTTTGGAAATCCAGTAACGAAGTCCATCTCAATGTGCTCAAACTTCCATTCTGGAATGGCAAGAGGTTGGAGGAGACCAGCTGGTCGTTGGTGTTCTGCCTTCACTCTTCTGCAGACATCACATTCATTCATGAACTGAGCAATCTCGCGCTTCATTCGAGTCCACCAATACGACTGCTTGAGGTCCTGGTACATCTTTGTACTTCCAGGATGGATAGAGAGGAGTGAATTATGAGCCTCGTTCATAATGACTTTACGAAGGTCACCTTTAGGAACAACAATGCGATCCTCGAAGAATAGAGTATCCTTGTCATCAAGGCGATAGCACTTGTACTTGGGTTGACTCTGGCCAATCCCAATCTTCACCTTCTCCACCATAGCATCAAGAAGTTGAGCCTCGCGAATCTGATCTTCCAAAGTAGGAGAGACTTGGAGGTTGGCCAGAAATCCTTGAGGAACAACTTGCAGATTGAGTTTGTGGAAAGCTTCACAAAGCTCGGGTTGGTAAGGCTTGAGAATCAGACTGTTGCAGTAAGCCTTCCTGCTCAATGCGTCAATAATTACATTGGCCTTGCCTAGAGTATATTCGATGCTCAGATTATACTCTTGAATCATCTCGACCCAACGATTCTACCTGAGGTTGAGATTAGGCTTAGTGAAGATGTATTTGTGGCTCTTGTGGTCAGTGAAGATGTCCACTTTTCTTCCCAATAAGAGATGTCTCCAAGTCAAAAGAGCATGCACAACTTCCGCCAACTCGAGGTCATGAGTGGGGTAGTTCTTCTCATCGGGCTTCAACTGGCGAGAAGTATAGGCCACAACTTTCTTCTCTTGCATCAACACTGCACCAAGACCTTGAAGAGAGGCATCACAGAAGACCTCGAACGGTTTGGATTCATCAGGAGGAGTCAGAACTGGAGCAGTGACTAACTTCTTTTTCAGGGTGTTGAAAGTGATGTCACAATCAGGAGACCAAACGTACTTGATGTGCTTCTGGAGATGGTTGGAAAGAGGCTTCGCGATCTTTGAAAAGTTCTCAACGAACCTTCGACAATAGCTTGCGAGCCCAAGGAAGCTGCGGAGTTGCTTCACGTTATGAGGTGGTTCCCAATTCACAATTGCAGACACCTCAGGATTAACCGCTATGCCCTTGGCAGAGATGATATGCCAAGATAGAGAACCTCATTGAGCCAAAACTCACACTTTGAAAACTTGGCATAGAACTAATGTTCTCTGAGCTTATCCAGCACCAAACGCAAGTGCTTGGCATGATCTTCCTTGTTCTGGGAAAAGACTAAAATGTCATCGAGGTAGACCAAGACGAAGTCATTTGTGTAGGGGCTGAATATGAAGTTCATCATGCGAGAGAATGTTGGCGGAGCGTTGACGAGGCCGAAAGACATGACAGTGTATTCTTATGAACCATAGCTTGTTCTAAATGCTGTCTTGGGGATATCTTGCTCACGAGTGCGAATCTGGTGATAGCCCATACGGAGATCAAGTTTGGAGAATACTTGAGCACCTTTGAGTTGTTCAAACATCTCGTTGATGTTGGGAAGTGGGTACTTGTTCTTTATGGTCTTCTTGTTCAACGGACGGTAGTCGACACAGAGACGGTCCGTTCCATCCTTCTTCTTCACAAAAAGAACTCCACAACCCCACGGACAAGAACTAGGTCGGATGAGACCCATACACTCTTGTTCATCGAGTTGCTTCTTTAGCTCCTTCAACTCTTTAGGTCCAAGCTTGTAAGGATGTTTGCAAACAGGTTACGTGCCAGGCTCAAGATCGATGACAAATTCAACTGGCCGGTGCGGAGGCATTCTTGGAAGCTCTTCTGGAAAGACGTCTTGATATTCGCAAACGATTGGAATTTGAGAGATGGCATCCAGCTCACCCTTCTCATTGAGAGAAAACAGTCGAATGGTATCGCCATTGGCGGCAAAGACAATTACATCCTCAGACGAATAAGTCAATTGAATCTGCCTGGCAGCACAACCAAGCTGAGCCTTGTGCTTAGAAAGCCAGTCCATTCCAAGAATAAGATCAATATCCGAGTTACCAAGGACCACTGGAGAGGATAGAAACTTATAGTCGCCCAACGTGATAGTAACATCCGGGGCCATAGCGCTTGCATTCATGAATTTACCCGGAGAAACAACTGATAACTGCCTAGGCAATTCTTGTAAATGCAACTCATGCTTAGAAACAAATGGTCTCGAGATGAAACAATGCGATGCACTAGTGTCAAAAAGAACTTTTGCAGGAATATCGTTAACAGGAAGGTTACCCATGATGACATCTGACGAGCCCTCTGCCTGAGTTGCATTCATCAAGTTGACCTTTGCAGACTTGGGGTTATGCTTGACCACCGCTGTACTTGCAGATCTCATAGGAGGAGGAGGAGGAAGACGCCTCCGATTGAAGCATTTGTTGGCATAGTGACCCTTCTATTGGCACTTGTTGCATGTGACCTCCGAGAGCAGACGATGATACAGAGCACTTGATATTGGAGCTTGCGACGAAGTCTTGTTCTGAAAGCCAGGGTTGGGTGGGTGGGAAGATACAGTGTCACCTTTGCTCTTCTGCTGATAAGGCTGACGGAACAGAGGAGGAGGCAGCCAATACTTTTGCTGCTTAGCCACTTGAGTTGTGGAAGAAGGAGTTGCATCTGTGACTCGCTTCTTGGAAGCATCGCACTTCAGTTGGGCAGCCTCTTGCTTCATTGCCATGTTGTAGAACTCATCGCACTTCTTGGGCTCAAAAAGGATGAGAGCTAGCTGGAGTTCTTCTCTGAGACCACCCCTGAACTGGTATATCATGCTCTTCTCGGTAGAGACATCTTGCTTAGCAAAACGGGCGAGCTTCTAAAACATGATGTTGTACTGGTAAACAAACATAGGCCCTGCTTCCGGTTGCGGAATTCCTCATGCTTGCTCTCAACCACACTCTGAGGAATATGATGAGCTTTAAAGTCTTGACTGAACTCATCCCAGGTAATCACACGGCCTCCTCTGGAATCTTTGTACTGCTGAAACCATTCTGCAGCTTGGTCTTTGAGTTGGAATGAAGCGAACTTGACAAAGTCCTCAGGCCTGACGTTGCTGCACTCAAAATGCTTGCATATGTCCACGAGCCAATCATCAGCGTCTGAGGCCTCGACACAGTTGTTGAAGGTCTTTGGCTGGTTAGCAAGGAACTGGTTGAGTGTAGCAAACTGATTCTGATTGTTGCCATGGCCTTGGTTGCGCTCTTGCAAAATTTGCATGATCAGCTGCGTGTTTGCATTGCTAGCGGCCATCACAGCTTGCCATGCCTCCGGAGGTGGAGGTGGTGGTGACGGATCCTGATTCTGATTGTTGCCCTTAGCAGGAGCCATCCTGAAGAGGGTGACATCCATTAGCATCTTGACAGACAAATATTTATGCTGAATCAAACGGGTTGAAATTGCAACATATAGTCTTCACATCCGAACAAAATGAACGAATGCATTCCAATTGAAATGGTCACATTTCCATAAATTGTGAAGCAACTTGAATAGATGTAGAAGAATAAAAACAAGGTACAGACAAGAACAAATACTGTGTGAGGATTACCCAAATCACAAACCAAATATCCATGGAAGAAGAACTAGAGCTACAAGAATTCCCACCTATGAAACTCCCGAACCTTTCCGGTTATGCAATCAGGTGTTGGGGATACAGGGGAAGCATAATATCTCACCCAAAGCTAGCAAATTCTACATCCAGTTGTATCCATCCTTCAACACATAACCAAGAAAAACTTCGGAAACCATTTACCTCAACCTTCGAAAATCATCCGTTATTCGAATTATGGCAATACTCCCAAACTTCCGCCCCAGTACTGGGTGGCGTCGAGGTTATCTCACCAACAACTGCATAAAATAGATTTTCGATGTCGGCGAAACTCAGGTATTCCAGAATCTCAACGATAAAATTGTGACGACAACACCTCGGAGCTCAACTCCCCGGGACACTGCCACAACCCCTAAATGTCAGGAGGCACCAAGAACAATGTTCTCGTCACAAAACCATCGAAACGATTGCAAGATACCCGCGTGATCCTAAAAAATTTTCAGTGAAATTTGAGAAGAGAAAAGTCAAAACTCTACGTCAGGATGCCTCACTAGAGCGACGAAGGGGCTGGGGAGTAAAAATAATTCCTAACTCTCCGATCTATATAATCCTAAATGACTCAAAACATTTTTCTAGACTCAACAACGCCAACGATTCGATCAAGCAGGGGGCTCCTAAGGTCGGGGAAGGCTCTGATTACCAACTTGTAATGCCCTCGATGTGGCTATATCTCCTACGTGTCGAAGCACGACTTAGAGGCATAACAGCATTGAAAGCAATGTCGCAAGTGAGGTAATCTTCACAACAACCCATGTAAACGAATAAAGGGGAAAGGTACATAGTTGGATTACACTCGCCACGTCACACAAATACATAAATAAGTCATTACATTCATCCAATACACTCAAGGTCCGACTACGGAACCAAAATAAAGATCAACCCCGAAATGCGACAAAGTCCCCGATCGCCCCAACTGGGCACCAGTACTGATCATCTGGGAATGACACATAGTAATGACAAGAGTCTTCATCGAACTCCCACTTGAGCTCGGTCATATCATCTGGAACGGTATCATCGGTCCCTGCATCTGGTTTTGGAAGGAATTTTTGAGTCACGGGGACTCAGCAATCTCACACCCTCGCGATCAAGACTATTTAAGCTTATAGGTAAGGTAAGGTATGAAGTGGAGCTACAGAAAGCGACTAGCATATATGGTGGCTAACATATTCGCAAAAGAGAGCGAGAAGAGAAGGCAAAGCACGTTCGAGAAACTATGATCAAGAAGTGATCCTAGAACAACCTACGTCAATCATTACTCCAACACCGTGTTCACTTTCCGGACTCCGCCGAGAAGAGACCATCACGGTAACCCACGCGGTTGATGCATTTTAATTAAATTAAGTTTCATGTTTCTACAACCGAACATTAACAAATTCCCATCTGCCCATAACCGCGGGCACGGCTTTCAAAAGTTCAAATCCCTGCAGGGGAGTCCCAACTTAGCCCATCACAAGCTCTCACGGTCAACAAAGGATATTCCTTCTCCCAAGACAATCCGATCAGACTCGGCATCCCAGTTACAAGACATCCTCGACAATGGTAAAACAAGTTCAGCAACACCGCCCGAATGTGCCGACAAATCCTGATAGGAGTTGCACATATCTCGTTCTCAGGGCACACTCAGATGAGCCAGACATCGGGTAGGCCAGCCCAGAGTTGCCCCTGGTAGCCCTGGACATCGCTCAGTTGGACCAACACTTAGAGAAGCATTGGCCCGGGGGGTTAAAATAAAGATGACCCTTGAGTCCGCGAAACTCAAGGGAAAAAGGATAGGTGGCGAATGGTAAAACCAAAGTTGGGCATTGCTGGAAGAGTTTTATTCAAGGCGAACTGTCAAGGGGTTCCCATTATAACCCAACCGTGCAAGGAATGCAAAATCCGGGAACATAACACCGATATGACGGAAACTAGGGCGGCAAGAGTGGAACAAAACACCAGGCATAAGGGCGAGCCTTCCACCCTTTACCAAGTACTCCCTCCGTAAACTAATATAAGAGCATTTAGGATACTAAAGTAGTGATCTAAATGCTCTTATATTAGTTTACAGAGGAAGTATATAGGTGCGTTAAGATAAACAAGATACTATTGTGATATCCCAACAATAATCAATGTTCCAACAAGGAACGATCTCCAAACTTCACCTGCAACTAGCAACGCTATAAGAGGGGCTGAGCAAAGCAGTAACATAGCCAAACAACGGTTTGCTAGGACAAGGTGGGTTAGAGGTTTGACAAGGCAATTTGGGAGGCATGATAAGCAAGTGGTAGGTATCGTAGCATAGGCATAGCAAAAGAGCGAACATCTAGCAAGCAAAGATAGAAGTGATTTCGAGGGTATGGTCATCTTGCTTGCAAACTTGTCAGAGTTGCCTTGATCCTCGTAAGCGAACTCAACAGGCTCCTCGTTCACCAACTCGTCTTCCGGCTCTACCCAAGCAAGAACAACAAGCAAAAGGAACACAATCGACCACGTGCAATGCTCAAACAACATGATGCAAACATGGTATGATATGCGGGATGCAATATGTGATGCATATGCAAGATGTGTAAAAGAAAGATTGAACCTGGCCTCAGCTTGGAAAATCAAGAGTGCCACTGGAAAGGTTAGTTGATTTCGATTGAAATCGATATAAAGATCACCGGAATCGGATGCACGGTTTGGAAATGGCAAGCAAAACAAATATGGCACCGGTCTGCGATAATCAGCAAGTGACCATCTAAATGCATCAAGATAAATATGCTACAACACTCAAACATGGCAACAAAATACATGGCAGGGATCCACTCATGAAGCTTGACAAAAGATGAACACTGAGCTATGGCTAATTGATCCATAAACAGGTACAAACCAGCATTGGAAAAGTGCAAATGATAACAAGTTTCAGACTTTGTGAAATTAACACGTCTGGAATTTATCATCAGGAAGCAAACTTTAGAGCATGAAAACTACATGCTACAAGAACTCCGCATGGCAAAGCAAGACATGGCATGAAGCTACTCAAAGCACTTAACAAAAGTCCCTTAGTGACCTTGAGCCAAAAGGGATCAGAAAATACAATTGCAAGCATGTGAACATAGCAAAAACGTAAACAGATTCACACAGTGAAAAACTGGAGCAAGCAAAACAGTTAACGAGTAGGCATGTTTACGAGCTCGATGCACTCACTGCAGAGCATGGCATGACAAACTAAGCATACGCCCATCAAGAAGACATGGCATAGAAGCTAGACATGGCCAGAACAACAACATAGCATGCACGAATCAATAGCAACATCCTCGGCAAAATCGCCAAACATGTCAACAATCTGCCAGGATCATTTTATAGCAAAAGTAGAGCTCGATTGACTCAAGCTAGGTTGATCCCTAATTGCAAACAAAGACATGGATGGATAGAGCATCACAATATTAACAAAACATCCTTACTGATCATCCTCAAAAGAGGCACGGATCACTAGGAAACAACATGAACATATGGCATAAAAACAAAAACAGGACAAGGGCTTAGTGAAAAACTAAGTCCCTGAAATCAGCATCAACGATTATGCTACTTTGCATGCTTGTGCTAGTCACCACAAAGATCACAAAAAATACATGGAATACACCCCTGTAAAGATGGCATGGCATTCTACAAAACACATGTAGAGCTCGGGATCATAGCATGCACACAATAATCATGGCAAAAATGACAAAAGGCCATTTGCTGAAACAGATCTGATAAATTCATCACATAGCCCTCTTCCAACAGAATTTGGGGCATCAAGTTGAGCTCAAATGAAAATGGTGCAATGAGATTAAATGATGTACTCGTCGAGACGAACATTTTGATATGCTACACGCACTACTCGGAGCTACGGATGCAGAGTTATGGCATGTCAAAGTATGTAAAATATTAGGGTCTCGGGAGGAAAAAGTCAACCCAAGGCAAAAACGGATCTAGATCCGGCTGGGCGTGGAAATCGAGGATCGCCGGGAGCTGTTCGCTGGAGGGAGGGAGTTCGCCGGAGTTGGCGAGGGCTTGCCGGAGATGGTCGTCGCCGGCATGGAGGGACGGCGAGGCGACGCGGTGGAGGGCGACGCGGCGAAGCGGTCCGGCGGGGCGGCGCTAGAGACCGGACAACAGGGAGCGGCCGAGGCGGAGGCAGCCGGCGACGAGGCACGCCACGGCGAAGGCGGTCGGCGGCATCGGCAGCCGGACGCGAGGAGCGGCATCGGGGGCGACCCGAGGCGGGCGGCGCGCCCCGATCGGCCTGGAGGGCCCGGTGCGGGCTCGCCCGGGCCGGAGGAGAGAGACGGCAGCGGAGGGACAGGTGGCGGCCTCCTATTGGCGGCGGCGATGCGTCCGGCCGATGCTGGACATGTCCGGCGCGGCGTGGGGAAAAATCTAGGGTTAGGGGGGAGAGGAGACCCGGGATTTCATGGAGGGATCTATTTATAGAGGTAGGAGGAGCTAGGAAGCTCCAAATGAGGTGCGGTTTGCGGCCACGCAATCGTGATCGAACGCTCTAGATGATGGGACAGGTTTTGGTGGGTTTTGGGCCACTTTGGAAGGGTGTTGGGCTGCAACACACACGAGGCCTTTTCGGTCCCTCGGTTAACCGTTGGAGTATCAAATGAAGTCCAAATGGCACGATACATGAAAGGCGGTCTACCGGTAGTAAACCAAGGCCGCATGACAAGTCTCGGTCCAATACGAAAAAGTTTAACCCACACACATGAAAAGAGGTAGAAAGGGACACCAGGTGACATAGGAGCGCCAGAATTCAAAACGGACAACGGAGAAAATGCTCGGATGCATGAGACGAACAAGTATGCAAATGCAATGCACATGATGATATGATATGAGATGCATGACAAAGACAACAACACACGGAGACAAAAACCCGACAACGAGGAAATAAAATAACTTGGTGCCAGAAACGGCAAGAGTTGGAGTACAGATAAGGTAAATTACATCCGGGGTGTTACAACACTCCACCACTACGAAAGGATCTCGTCCCGAGATCTAGGACAGGAAAAACTCGGGTACACAGAACGGAGGTGGTCCTTGCGTTCCCAGGTGGCTTCACAGTCGGAATGATGTGACCACTTGGCTTTAAGGAATTTGATTGACTTGTTGCGAGTCTTGCGCTCAGTTTCTTCAAGAATAGCAACGGGGTGCTCACGATAAGAAAGGTCTTCTTGGAGATCAATGTCTTCAAAGTTGACGGTGCGGTCAGGGGTCTTGAAGCACTTGCGGAGTTGAGAGACGTGAAACACGTCGTGCACGTTTGCAAAGTTGGAGGGAAGCTCAAGTTGATAGGCGAGATCACCTCTCTTGCTGACGATCTTGAAAGGACCCACATATCTAGGGGCAAGATTCCCTTTGATACCGAAGCGACAAGTACCTTCCATTGGAGAGACGCGGAGGTAAACATGGTCTCCGATCTCGAAAGCCAAATCACGATGCTTACTATCATAGTAGCTCTTCTGGCGCAATTGCGCGGCTTTGAGGTTATCATGAATGACTTTGCACATCTCTTCTGCCTCTGTGATCAAGTCATTTCCAAGAAGTTGACGTTCACCAGTCTCTGACCAGCTAAGAGGAGTACGACACTTCCTGCCATAGAGAATTTCAAATGGGGCTTTGCCCTAACTCGCTTGGAAGTTCTTGTTGTAGGAGAACTCGGCATGTGGATGACAATGTTCCCACTTCATACCAAAATAGATAACGCAAGCCCTGAGCATATGTTCAAGAATCTGATTGACACGCTCGACTTGGTCACTAGTTTGGGGATGAAAAGCTGTGCTGAAACGGATGTTGGTGCCCATGGCCTTCTGAAAAGAATCCCAAAACTTCGAGGTGAAGATGTGCCACGATCTGAAGATATCAACTGCGGAATGCCGTGCAGAGAGACAATCTGAGAGGTATATACCCCTGCCAATTGAGCTGCTGTGATGGATTCTTTGATAGGAAGGAAATGAGCCACTTTAGTGAGTTTGTCGATGACAACGAAGATAGCATCATTGCCACGCTTGGACTTCGGAAATCCAGTCACGAACTCCATCTCAATGTGGTCAAACTTCCATTCTGGAATGGCAAGAGGTTGGAGGAGACCAGCTGGTCGTTGGTGTTCTGCCTTCACTCTTCTGCAGACATCACATTCATTCACGAACTGAGCAATCTCGCGCTTCATTCGAGTCCACCAATACGACTGCTTGAGGTCCTGGTACATCTTTGTACTTCCATGGTGGATAGAGAGGAGTGAATTATGAGCCTCATTCATAATGACTTTACGAAGGTCACCTTTAGGAACAACAATGCGATCCTTGAAGAATAGAGTATCCTTATCATCAAGGCGATAGCACTTGTACTTGGGTTGACTCTTGGCAACCCCAATCTTCACCTTGTTCACCATAGCATCAAGAAGTTGAGCCTCGCGAACCTGGTCTTCCAAAGTAGGAGGGACTTGGAGGTTGGCCAAAAATCCTTGAGGAACAACTTGCAGATTGAGTTTGCGGAAAGCTTCACAAAGCTCGGGTTGGTAAGGCTTGAGAATCAGACTGTTGCAGTAAGCCTTCCTGCTCAATGCGTCAGCAATTACATTGGCCTTGTCTGAAGTATATTCGATGCTTGGATTATACTCTTGAATCATCTCGACCCAACGAGTCTGCCTGAGGTTGAGATTAGGCTCAGTGAAGATGTATTTGAGGCTCATGTGGTCAGTGAAGATGTCCACTTTTCTTCCCAATAAGCGATGTCTCCAAGTCAAAAGAGCATGCACAACTACCTCCAACTCGAGGTCATGAGTGGGGTAGTTCTTTTCATTGGGCTTCAACTGGCGAGAAGTATAGGACACAACTTTCTTCTCTTGCATCAACACTGCACCAAGACCTTGAAGAGAGGCATCACAGAAGAACTCGAATGGTTTGGATTCATCAGGAGGAGTCAGAACTGGAGCAGTGACTAACTTCTCTTTCAGGGTGTTCAAAGCGATGTCACAATAAGGAGACCAAACGTACTTGACGTGCTTCTGGAGAAGGTTGGAAAGAGGCTTCGCGATCTTTGAAAAGTTCTCAACAAACCTTCGACAATAGCTTGCGAGCCCAAGGAAGCTGCGGATTTGCTTCGCGTTCTGAGGTGGTTCCCAATTCACAATTGCAGACACCTTCTCAGGATTAACCGCTAAGCCCTTGGCAGAGATGATATGCCCAAGATAGAGAACCTAAACGAGCCAAAACTCACACTTTGAAAACTTGGCATAGAACTGATGTTCTCTGAGCTTATACAACACGAAACACAAGTGCTTGGCATGATCTTCCTTGTTCTTGGAAAAGACCAAAATGTCATCGAGGTAGACCAAGACGAAGCCATTTGTGTAGGGTTTGAAGATGAAGTTCATCATGCGAGAGAATGTTGGCGGAGCATTGACGAGGCCGAAAGACATGACAGTGTATTCATATGAACCATAGCTTTTTCTGAATGCTGTCTTGGGGATATCTTGCTCACGAACGCGAATCTGGTGATAGCCCATACAGAGATCAAGTTTGGAGAATACTTGAGCACCTTTGAGTTGTTCAAACAGCTCGTTGATGTTGGGAAGTGGGTACTTGTTCTTTATGGTCTTCTTGTTCAATGGACGGTTGTCGACACAGAGTCGGTCCGTTCCATCCTTCTTCTTCACAAAAAGAACTCCACAACCCCACGGAGAAGAACTAGGTCGGATGAGACCCATACGCTCTTGTTCATCGAGTTTCTTCTTCAGCTCCTTCAACTCTTTAGGTCCAAGCTTGTAAGGACGTTTGCAAACAGGTTTCGTGCCAGGCTCAAGGTCGATGACAAATTCAACTGGCCGGTGCGGAGGCATTCCTGGAAGCTCTTCTGGAAAGACGTCTTGATATTCGCAAATGACTGGAATTTGAGAGATGGCATCCAGCTCACCCTTCTCATTGAGAGAAAACAGTCGAATGGTATCGTCATTAGCGGCAAAGACAATTACATCCTCAGAAGAATGAGTCAATTGAATCTGCCTGGCAGCACAATCAAGCTGAGCCTTGTGCTTAGAAAGCTAGTCCATTCCAAGAATAAGATCAATATCTGAGTTACCAGGGACCACTGGAGAGGATAGAAACTTATAGTTGCCCAACGTGATAGTAACATTCGGTGCCATAGCGCTTGCATTCATGAATTTACCCGGAGAAACAACAGATAACTGCCTAGGCAATTCTTGTAAAGGCTACTCATGCTTAGAAACAAATGGTCTCGAGATGAAACAATGCGATGCACCAGTGTCAAAAAGAACTTTTGCAGCAATATTTTTAACAGGAAGTTTACCCATGATGACATCTGACGAGTCCTCTGCCTGAGTTGCATTCATCAAGTTGACCTTTGCAGACTTGGGGTTATGCTTTACCACCATTGTACTTGCAGATCTCCCAGGAGGAGGAGGAAGACGCCTCTGATTGAGGAATTTGTTGGCATAGTGACCCTTCTATTGGCACTTGTTGCACGTGATCTCCTAGAGCGGACGGTGATACGGAGCACTTGATCTTGGAGCTTGCGATGAAGTCTTGTTCTGACAACCAGGGTTGGGTGGGTGGGAAGATCCAGTGCCACCTTTTCTCTTCTGCTGATAAGGCTGGCGGAATGGAGGAGGAGGCAGCCAATACTTTTGCTGCTTAGCCACTTGAGTTGAGGAAGAAGGAGTTGCATCTCTGAATCGCTTCTTGGAAGCATCACCCTTTAGTTGGGCAGCCTCTTGCTTCATTGCCATGTTGGAGAACTCATCGTACTTCTTGGGATCAAAAAGGACGAGAGCTAGCTGGATTTCTTCTCTGAGACCACCCCTGAAATGGTATATCATGCTCTTCTCGTCAGGGACGTCTTGCTTAGCGAAACGGACGAGCTTCTGAAACATGATGTTGTACTGGTAAATAGACATAGTGCCTTGCTTCAGGTTGCAGAATTCCTCACACTTGCTCTCAACCACACTCTTGGGAATATGATGAGCTTTGCAGTCTTGACGGAATTCATCCCAGGTAACCACACGGCCTCCTCTGGAATCTTTGTATTGCTGAAACCATTCTGCAGCTTGGTCTTTGAGTTGGAACAAAGCGAAATTGAGAAAGTCCTCAGGCCTGACGTTGCTGCACTCGAAATGCTTGCATATGTCCACGAGCCAATCATCAGCGTCTGAGGCCTCGACACACTTGTTGAAGGTCTTTGGCTGGTTAGCAAGGAACTGGTTGAGTATAGCAAACTGATTCTGATTGTTGCCATGGCCCTGGTTGTGCTCTAGCAGAATTTGCATGATCAGTTGCGTGTTTGCATTGGTAGCGGCCATCACAGCTTGCCATGCCTCCGGAGGTGGAGGTGGCGGTGACGGATCCTGATTCTGATTGTTGCCCTTAGCAGGAGCCATCCTGAAGAGGGTGAAATCCATTAGCATCTTGACAGACAAATATTTAAGCTGAATCAAACGGGCTGAAATTGCAACATATAGTCTTCACATCCGAACAAAATGAACGAATGCATTCCAATTGAAATGCTAACATTTCCATAAATTGCGAAGCCACTTGAATAGATGTAGAAGAATAAAAACAAGGTACGGACAACAACAAATACTTGGTGAGGATTACCCAAATCCCAAACCAAATATCTGTGGAAGAAGAACTAGAGCTACAAGAATTCCCACCTACGAAATTCCCGAACCTTTCCGGTTATGCAATCAGGTGTTGGGGATACAGGGGAAGCGTAATATCTCACCCAAAGCTAGCAAATCCTACATCCAGCTGTATCCATCCTTCAACACATAACCAAGAAAAACTTCGGAAACCATTTACCTCAACCTTCGAAAAGCATCCGTTATACGATTTATGGCAATACTCCCGAACTCCCGCCCCAGTACTGGGTGGTGTCGAGGTTATCTCACCAACAACTGCATCAAAGAGATTTTCGATGTCAGCGAAACTCAGGTATTCCAGAATCTCAACGATAAAATTGTGACGACAACACCTTGAAGCTCAACTCCCCGGGACACTGCCACAACCCCTAAATGTCAGGAGGCACCAAGAACAATGTTCTCATCACAAAACCATCGGAACGATTCCAAGATACCCGTGTGATCCTAAATTTTTTTTAGTGAAATTTGAGAAGAGAAAAGTCAAAACTCTATGTCAGGATGCCTCACCAGAGCGACGAAGGGGCTGGGAGTAAAAAGAATTCCTAACTCTCCGATATATATAATTCTAAATGACTCAAAACATTTTTCTAGACTCAACAACGCCAACGATTGGATCAATCAGGGGGCTCCTAAGGTCGGGAAACGCTCTGATTACCAACTTGTAATGCCCTCGATGCGGCTATATCTCCTACGTGTCGAAGCACGACTTAGAGGCATAACCGCATTGAAAGCAATGTCGCAAGTGAGGTAATCTTCACAACAACCCATGTAAACGAATAAAGGGGAAAGGTACATAGTTGGCTTACACTTGCCACATCACATAAATACATAAATAAGTTATTGCATTCATCCAATACACTCAAGGTACGACTACGGAACCAAAATAAAGATCAACCCCCAAATGCGACAAAGTCCCCGATCGCCCCAACTGGGCACCACTACTGATCATCTGGGAAAGACACATAGTAACGGCGAGAGTCTTCATCGAACTCCCACTTGAGCTCGGTCATATCATCTGGAACGGTATCATCGGTCCCTGCATCTGGTTTTGGAAGGAATTTGTGAGTCACGGGGACTCAGCAATCTCACACCCTCGCGATCAATACTATTTAAGCTTATAGGTAAGGTAAGGTATGAAGTGGAGCTGCAGCAAGCGACTAGCATATATGGTGGCTAACATATTCGCAAAAGAGAGCGAGAAGAGAAGGCAAAACACGTTCGAGAAACTATGATCAAGAAGTGATCCTAGAACAACCTACATCAATCATTACTCCAACATCGTGTTCACTTCCTGGACTCCGCCGAGAAGAGACCATCACGGTAACACACGCGGTTGATGCATTTAAATTAAGTTAAGTTTCATGTTATCTACAACCGGACATTAACAAATTCCCATCTGCCCATAACCACGGGCATGGCTTTTGAAAGTTCAAATCCCTGCAGTGGAGTCCCAACTTAGCCCATCACAAGCTCTCACGGTCAACGAAGGATATTCCTTCTGCCAAGACAATCCGATCAGACTCGGCATCCCGGTTACAAGACATCCTCGACAATGGTAAAACAACTCCAGCAACACCACCCGAATGTGCCGACAAATTCCGATAGGAGCTGCACATATCTCGTTCTTAGGGCACACTCAGATGAGCCAGACGTCGGGTAGGCCAGCCCAGAGTTGCCCCTGGTAGCCCCGGACATCGCTCAGTCGGACCAACACTCAGAGAAGCACTGGCCCGGCGGGGGTTAAAATAAAGATGACCTTTGAGTCCGCGAAACCCAAGGGAAAAAGGCTAGGTGGCGAATGGTAAAACCAAAGTTGGGCATTGCTGGAAGAGTTTTATTCAAGGCGAACTGTCAAGGGGTTCCCATTACAACCCAACCGTGTAAGGAACGCAAAATCCGGGAACATAACACCGATATGACGGAAACTAGGGCGACAAGAGTGGAACAAAACACCAGGCATAAGGCCGAGCCTTCCACCCTTTACCAAGTATATAGGTGCATTAAGATAAACAAGATACTATTGTGATATCCCAACAATAATCAATGTTCCAACAAGGAACGATGTCCAAACTTCACCTGCAACTAGCAACGCTATAAGAGGGGCTGAGCAAAGCGTTAACATAGCCAAACAACGGTTTGCTAGGACAAGGTAGGTTAGAGGTTTAACATGGCAATTTGGGAGGCATGATAAGCAAGTGGTAGGTATCGTAGCATAGGCATAGCAAAAGAGGGAGCATCTAGCAAGCAAAGATAGAAGTGATTTCAAGGGTATGGTCATCTTTCCTGCAAAGTTGTCAGAGTTGCCTTGATCCTCGTAAGCGAACTCAACGGGCTCCTCGTTCACGAACTTGTCTCCTGGCTCTACCCAAGCAAGAGCAACAAGCAAAAGGAACACAATCAACCACATGCAATGCTCAAACAACATGATGCAAACATGGGATGATATGCGGGATGCGATATGTGATGCATATGCAAGATGTGGAAAATAAAGATTGAACCTGGCCTCAACTTGGAAAACAAAGAGTGCCACTGGAAAGGTGAGTTGATTTCGGTTGAAATCTATATAAAGATCACCGGAATCGCATGCACGGTTTGGAAATGGCAAGCAAAACAAATATGACACCGGTCTGCGATAATCAGCAAGTGACCATCTAAATGCATCAAGATAAATATGCTACAGCACTCAAACATGGCAACAAAATACATGGCAGGGATCCACTCATGAAGCTTGACAAAATATTAACACTGAGCTACGGCTAATTCATCCATAAACAGGTTCAAACAAGCATGGCAAAAGTGCAAATGATAACAGGTTTCAGACTTAGTGAAATTAAAATGTCTGGAATTTATCATCAGGAAGCAAACTTTAGAGCATGAAAACTACATGCTACAAGAATTCAACATGGCAAAGCAAGGCATGGCATGAAGCTACTCAAATCACTTAACAAAAGTCCCTTACTGACCTTGAGCCAAAAGGGATCAGAAAATACAATTGCAAGCATGTGAACATAGCAAAAACGTAAACAGATTCAGACAATGAAAAACTGGAGCATGCAAAACAGTTCACGAGTAGGCATGTTTACGAGCTCGATGCACTCACTACAGAGCATGGCATGACAAACTAAGCATACACCCATCAAGAAGACATGGCATAGAAGCTAGACATGGAAAGAACAACAACATAGCATGCACGAATCAATAGCAACATCCTCGGCAAAATCGCCAAACATGTCAACAATCTGCCAGGATCATTTTATAGCAAAAGTAGAGCTCGATTGACTCAAGCTAGGGTGCTCCATAATTGAAAACAAAGACATGGATGGATATAGCATCACAATATTAACAAAATATCCTTACTGATCATACTCAAAAGAGGCACAGATTACTAGGAAACAACATGAACATATGGCATAAAAACAAAAACAGGACAAGGGCTTAGTGAAAAACTAAGTCCCTGAAATCAGCATCAATGATTACGCTACTTTGCATGCTTGTGCTAGTCACCATAAAGATCACAAAAAATACATGGAATACACCACTGTAAAGATGGCATGGCATTCTACAAAAGACATGTAGAGCTCAGGATCATAGCATGCACACAATAATTATAGCAAAAATGACAAAAGGCCATTTGTTGAAACAGATCTGACAAATTCATCACATAGCCCTCTTCCAACAACATTTAGGGCATCAAGATGAGCTCAAATGAAAATGATGCAATGAGATTAAATGATGTACTCGTCGAGACGAACATTTTGATATGCTACACGCACGAACCGGAGCTACGGATGCAGAGTTAAGGCATGTCAAAGTATGCAAAATATTAGGGTCTCGGGAGGAAAAAGTCAACCCGAGGCAAAAACGGATCTGGATCTGGCCGGGCGCAGAAACCGAGGATCGCCGGGACCTGTTCGCCGGAGGGAGGGAGTTCACCGGAGTTGGCGAGGGCTTGCCGGAGATGGTCGTCGCCGGCGTGGAGGGACAGCGAGGCGACACGGCGGAGGGCGGCGCGGCGGAGCGGTCCGGCGGGGCGGTGCTGGAGAGCGGATGGCAGGGAGCAGCCAAGGCGGAGGCGGCCGGTGACGAGGCGCGCCACGGCGGAGGCGGTCGGTGGCTGGACGCGAGGAGCGGCGTCGGGGGCGACCCGAGGCGGGCGGCGCGCCCCGATGGGCCTGGAGGGCCCGGTGCGGGCTCGCCCGGGCCGGAGGAGAGAGACGGCGGCGAAGGGACAGGTGGCTGCCTCCTATTGGCGGCGGCGATGCGTCCAGCCGGTGCTGGACATGTCCGGTGCGGCGCGGGGAAAAATCTAGGGTTAGGGGGGAGAGGAGACCCGGGATTTCATGGAGGGATCTATTTATAGAGGTAGGAGGAGCTAGGAAGCTCCAAATGAGGTGCGGTTTGCGGCCACGCGATCGTGATCGAACGCTCTAGATGATGGGACAGGTTTTGGTGGGTTTTGGGCCACTTTGGAAGGGTGTTGGGCTGCAACACACACAAGGCCTTTTCGGTCCCTCGGTTAACCGTTGGAGTATCAAACGAAGTCCAAATGGCACGAAACTTGACAGGCGGTCTAGCGGTAGTAAACCAAGGCCGCATGACAAGTCTCGGTCCAATCTGAAAATGTTTAACCCCCACACACGAAAAGAGGTAGAATGAGACACCGGGTGACATAGGAGCGCCGGAATGCAGAACGGACAATGGGGAAAATGCTCGGATGCATGAGACGAACACGTATGCAAATGCAACGCACATGATGATATGATATGAGATGCATGACAAAGACAACAACACAGAGAGACAAAAACCCGACAACGAGGAACTAAAATAACTTAGTGCCGGAAACGGCAAGAGTTGGAGTACAGATAAGGCAAATTACATCCTGGGTGTTACAAAGCATCACTCTAGCGTCAAGGCTTCGCCTTGCCTGTACCTGCAACTGTTGTTGTAGTAAACTGTGAGCCACGAGGACTCAGCAATCCCGTTACCGTGGGTATAAAGACTAGCAAAGCTTAATGGGTATGGAATGGATAAGTGGTGAGGTTGCAGCAAGCGACTAAGCATTGTATGGTGGCTACCTTATGGGTACAAGAGTAAGATGAGAAACTACGCAAATGGTCGCAATCTAGTAATGATAAAGAAGTGATCCTGAACTACTTACATTCAAAGATAACCCAACCCTGTTCTCTTCTCGAATGCACCCGAAAAGAGACAATCATGGTTACGCACGCGGTTGGTCTATTTTAGTTCGAATCTCATGACAAATTCTCTACAACCAGATATTAAAAACTCATATCTGCCACATAACCGCGGGCACGACTCTCGAAAGTTTAAACCCTGCATGGCCATGACAAGCTCACAATCCGCGGAGACAATCCTCCATCTCGGGACCCTCCGTTCAGACCCGGAATCCCGGTGCACAAGACATTTCAACAATGGTAAAAAAAGTCCAGCAAGACCTCCCGACATGTCGACACCCTGATAGTAGCCACGCGTATCTCGTCTTAGGCCACCATCGGATTGTCCAAACTTTCGGTAGGCCAAATCCAGAGTTGCCCTTGGCAGTCACCGATGGGTGACTGTAAGTGCATCTAGTGCCACCCCTAGTTGATTTTGGAGTATTTACGACAAACCTAGTTGAGGGACTAATGTGTTTGTGAGAATTGCAGGATAACATAGGTAGAAGTCCCTCATTGATTCGGTTTTCCTACCAGAGATGACCCCTAAAAATGTATGAAGACATTGAAGTCAAAGGTGGTATATGAAGATATTCACATTGAAGACTATGACAAGAGAAGACACCACATGAAGCCTATGGAGCTCGAAGACTTAGATCTTTCGTAGTTCTAAGTGGTAGGAACCACCGTACTGTTAAGTGGGGTCCAAGAGAACCAGTCAGAATGACTGAAGTGATGCTTAAACAAAACCTATGTCTTCGAGTGAATACTATGAGAGCGAATCTTGTCCAGAGTCGAACAAGTCAGCTTTGCTTGTAGGCCAAGTAAAGTTGCCGTGTGAGTTTGAAATCTGACCGTTGGAACACGTGTCAGTTCCTTAGTGACCCAGGGTCATTTCGGACAAATCAGGTCAGGTTGCCAAGTGGCTATAAATAGCCCACCCCCTACAACCATAAACGGTTGGCTGCTCAGATTCAGAGTACGGCTTTTGTCGTTTGAGAGCAACCCACCTCGAAGCCTTTGAGAGAGAATTCCTTGCGAGGAGAAAGCCCTAACCACCCAGAGCCAAAGATAATTAGGCATCACTTAAGTCTTCTTATCTGTGTGATCTGAAGACTTATTACACTTGAGGACTGTGCATCCTCCAGCCGGTTAGGCGTCGCGTTCTGAGCATCCAAGAGACATTGTGGATTGCCGGTGAACGAAGTCTGTGAAGGTTTGAGAGTCTACCTTGAAGACTTACCAGAGTGATTGGGCGAGGTCTGTGTGACCTTAGCTCAAGGGGAATACGGTGAGGACTGGGTGTCCTGAGCCGCGTGTTCAGGACTGGGTGTCTGGGATTGTGTGTCCTAAGGTTTAAATACCTAGCCTCCCTAACCAGACGTACAGTTGTCACAGCAACTGGAACTGGTCCAACAAATCATTGTCTTCAGCGAGTCACCGGTTTCATATTCCCTTCCCTTTACTTACTGTTACTCCTTGTGAAGTCATTGTATGTTCGCACTATCTTTTGTCTTCACTGAGTGACTACGTGTTCTGTGTGGCTTCACAATATCTTCCTACCTGATCCTTACTACATTGCTGCTATTAGTCATTGTGCTTTCACTCTATTGAATACTTGACTATGGCTTGCCTAGTGTAGTCTACCTTCCGCTGCAGGGTAATAGGTTTATTTCTATCGTTTGTCTTCATAACTTCCACGTTTTGAAGACTTTCATAAAAATCGCCTATTCACCCCCCCCTCTAGTCGATATAACAAACTTTCAGTTGGTATCAGAGCAAGGTGCTCCCTTGTTCTGTGTGATTCGGTTTAACCACCTGGAGTTTTAGCTATGTCGACTGCAGGGATAATTAATGTCTCCGCTGCGTGCCCCGTCTTCGATGGAACTGAATATCCCTACTGGAAGAATAAGATGCGCATGCATCTTGAAGCCATTGACATCGATCTATGGTATGTCGTCTAGAACCGCGTTCCCAAGGCTCGAGAAGGTGTCACTACTGCTGATGTCAAGAAGTTCGTTCAACTGGACTCTACTGCCAAGAATATCATCTATAGTCATCCGACCAAAGGACAGTATGGCCGTGTGAGTGCTTTGGAAACATCTAAGCTGGTCTGGGACTGGCTCTCCAAGGTCAATGAAGGCGTCTCAACCTAGAGAGATCAGAGAATCAGTGTCCTTCGCAACCTCTTTAACCGCTTCAAGTGAAATGACAATGAGAATGTCCAGCTCACATTTGACCGACTCACTGACATCACAAATGAGCTTCAAGCCCTCGGCTTTACTGAGATCACCAAACATGAAGTCGTCAAGACACTACTGAGATCACTTGATAGTTTGTTCGACACCCTAGCCCAGATGATTCAAGAATGTCCTAATTTCAAGACACTCGATCCGTCTGACATACTTGAGAGGCTCAACACACATGAGTTTCAGCTTTCTGAGAAAAGAGATATCTACGGTCCAAACTATGGGCGAACTTGTGCCTTGAAGGCAAAAGTTGTCTCCTCATCTGAAGAAGAATTTGACAGCAGTTCGGATGATCCTGAAGACATTGGAAGGGAACTTGCTATGCTTGTGAAGAAGTTCCAAAAATTCACCAAGAAGAAAGGTTTCAGAAAGTCTTCCCGATCAAGCTCAAGGAATGATGAAGCTTCTGCTCACGACTACAAGAAGAAAACATGTCACAAGTGCAAGAAACCTGGCCAAATCATCTCTGAGTGTACACAGTGGGACAATGAGAACAAAAAGAAGAAGAAGAGCAAGGAATATGACTCTGACGACAAGAAGAAGAAGAAATACTCAAAGTCTTCTTCCAAGTCTTCCTCAAAGTCTTCATCACACAAGAAGAGCTCATCTGGCAAGGCACGTGCGTTTGTTGGCAAGCAAATGGATTCAGAGGAGGAGTCCGCTTCTGAGGAGGCGGAGGTGGAGTCTGAGGAGGAGTCTGATTCAGGCTTCGCAAGTCTGGCTACAGCATACGTTGCCAAGTCCATCTTCAACACTGAAGACAATGACTTCATCACCGACACCGATGCAAATGACAAGGACTACTCCGCTTCTACCTACTGCTTCATGGCACGTGGTGCCAAGGTAAACACACGCACTACTCACTATCAAACATCTAGTGACGATGACTCTGATTGTGGTTCAAAACCCAGCTACAAAACACTTGCTAAAATTGCAACTGAACAACAGAGAGCTATGGAACATATTCAAAAACTGTTAGACAGAAGCGATGATCTGTTAGGCACTGAAATGACTCGATCTGAATCCTTAATTGAAGACATAAAAAATCTTCACGTTAAGTATGAGGAACTTGAAAGTCGTCATGAAACTCTCTCAACAACTCATGAAAAGCTTTCCTATGATTATCTTCAAAGGAAGCAAGATCTTGAGAAATTGAGAGCGGCTCATGAAGATGATCTTCAAAAGGAAAATGAGTCACTTCGCGCCAAACAGATCAGTTCCGCTCAGGAAGGATTTGAACCAGCATGTCTTAAATGCATTGAGCGTGATAATGCTACTTCTGTTGCTGAATGTTCTACTGCTACTACTGTTGCAATATCTTCAACTGTTGATGTGGTAACTAACCCCTCTGCTGAGGATACCACTGCTATTGCTGATGAGAATGCTAGGTTGAAGACTGTGACACCCCGGATGTAACTTTCCCAATTTGTACTCCAACTCTTGCCGTTTTCGACGTTAAGTTATTTTATTTTCTCGGGTTCGGGTCTTTGTCTCCATGTGTTCTTATCGTTGTCATGCATCTCATATCATGTCATCATGTGCATTGCATTTGCATACGTGTTCGTCTCATGCATTCGAGCATTTTCCCCGTTGTCCGTTTTGCATTCCGACGCTTCGTTCTCCTCCGGTGGTCATTTCTAGCTTTCTTTCGTGTGTGGGGATTAAACATTTCTGGATTGGACTGAGACTTGCCAAGCGGCCTTGGTTTACTATCGGTAGACTGCTTGTCAAGTTTCGTATCATTTGGACTTCGTTTGATACTCCAACGGTTAACCGAGGGACCGAAAAGGCCTCATGTGTGTTGCAGCCCAACAACCCTCCAAGTTGGCCCAAAACCCACCAAAACCCTCTTCATCATCTAGAGCGTTCGATCACGATCGCGTGGCCGAAAACCGCACCTCATTTGGACTCTCCTAGCTCCCTCTACCTCTATTTAAAGTCCCCTCCCGAAATTCGCGGATCTCCTCTCTCCCAAACCCTAAAAATTCCCTCGCCGCCGCCGCCAAACGAAATCCCGCCGACGGACATTGTCCGCTTCCCCCGCCATCCACTCCGGGCGTGCCACGTGGCGACCCAGCGACCCACTTCGCCGCCTCCTCCGCCGGCTCGCCGCGGCCCATCGCGGGCCCTCCCCGGCCCGAAGGCGCGTCGCCGCCCGTGCCCGAAGTTCCCGCGCCCCGCCGCTCCCTCCTCGGCTCCAGCCGCCGCGTCCGCCATTCGCCGGCGCCGCACCACCTCGCCGGCGCAAGATCCGGCCGACGTTCCGCCGCGGCGAACCCCGCCAACGCCGGCCACCATCATCACCACCAACGCCCGGTCGCCCTCCTCCCTCCTCCTCGACGTCCAAGCTCCGGCCTCGCCTCTCCCTCATCTCCCCGCCGACGAACCGAGCTCTTCGGAGCTACAGTGCTTGCCGGAACCGCCTCGTTTTGCGTGCCGGGTCAAACCCTAGATCCGGAGGTTCAATTTTCTTCTAAGTCCCCGAATCTCAGATCCATGTGCTCTTCTTCATCGTGCCGTAATTTTGCATCCGTAGCTCCGTTTTTCGCATATAGCATATCAAAATGTTCATCTCAGAGAGTACATCATTTCATTCCATTGCATCATTTTCATTTGCATTCATTGTGATGCCCGAAATGCTGTTAGAAGAGGGCTACTTGAGATAATTGTCAGATTTGCTGCTCCATTTAGCTTTTTGTCATTTTTGCCATGATTATTGTGTGCATGATATGCCCATGTGCTCTACATATGTTTTGTTAAGGGTTTTGTTATCTTTCCAGAGGTGCAACCCATGTATTTTTGTGATGTGTATGGTGACTAGCACGAGCTTGCAAAGTGGTGCAATTGGTAATTCTGTTTTCAGGGACTTAACGTTTCCACAAAGTCCTTGATCTGTTTATCTCATGATGCCATATGTTCATGTTGTTTCCTAGTGATTCGTGCCTCTTTTGAGGATGATCAGTAAGGATGTTTTGGTAATCTTGTAGTGCTCTATCCATCCATGTCTTTGTTTGCAATTATGGAGCACCCTAGCTTGAGTCAATCGAGCTCTACTTTTGCTACTTTGTGAAACTGGGCAGATTGTCAACTTGTTTGCAATTTTGCCGATGATGTTGTAGTTGATCCATGCATGCTATGCTATTGTTCTTACCATGTATAGCTTGCATTTTGTGTATTCTTGATGGGTGTATGCTTAGTTTGTCATGACTTGCACCGTTGTGAGTGCATCGAGCTCGTGAACATGCCTACTTGAGATATGTTTCAGCATGTTCCAGTTTTCACTAAGTCTGAGAACTGATTATGTTTTTGCCATGTTCACATGCTTGCAATTGTATTTTCTGATCCCTTTTGGCTCAAGGTCACTAAGGGACTTTTGTTAAGATCTTTGTGTAGCTCCATGCCATTCTTTACTTTTCCATGTTCAGGTGCTGTAACATGTAGCTTTGTTGCTCCGAAGAGTGCTACCTGATCTGAAATTCCAGACAAGTGTTAATTTCACTAAGTCTGCGATCTGTTTGTCATATGCATTTTTGCCATGCTTGTTTGAACCTGTTAATAGATGAATTGGCCGTAGCTCAGTGGTAGACTTTTGTTAAGCATCTTGAATGCATCCCTGCCATGTATTTTGTTGTCATGTTTGGGTGCTGTAGCATGTTCATCTCATTGCATTTAGATGGCTACTTGCTGTAAATCGCAGAACGTGGCCATATTTGAATCGCTTGCCATTTCCAAACCGTAAATCCGACTTCGGTGTTCTTTATATCGTTTTCAAGTGATTTCATATCATCTTTCCATTGGCACACTTGGATTTCCAAGTTGAGGCCAGGTTCTTGCATTTCCTGTCATGTCTTGCATATGCATCCCGCATCGCATCCCACATAGCATATCATCCTTGCATCATTTTGTTTGATCCTTGCACGTGGTTGATTGTGTCCTTGTTGCTTGTTTGTCTTGTTTGGGTAGAGCCGGGAGACGAGATCGCTAACGGGGATCCCGTTGAGTTTGCTTTCGAGGATCCAGGCAACTCTGACAACTGTGCAGGCAAGATGATCATACCCTCGAAATCACTACTATCTTTGCTATGCTAGATTGCTCGCTCTTTTGCTATGCCAATGCTACGATGCCTACCACTTGCTTTCAAGCCTCCCAAATTGCCATGTCAAACCTCTAACCCACCTTGTCCTAGTAAACCGTTGATTGGCTATGTTACCGCTTTGCTCAGCCCTTCTTATAGCGTTGTTAGTTGCAGGTGAAGATTGGAGGCCGTTCCTTTTTGGAACATTTATTTAATTGTTGGGATATCATTATATTGCCATGTTATCTTAATGCATCTATATACTTGGTAAAGGATGGAAGGCTCGGCCTCTCGCCTAGTGTTTTGTTCCACTCTTGCCGCCCTAGTTTCCGTCATATCGGTGTTATGTTCCCGGATTTTTGCGTTCCTTACGCGGTTGGGTTATAATGGGAACCCCTTGATAGTTCGCCTTGATTAAAGCTTTTCCAGCAATGCCCAACCTTGATTTTACCATTTGCCACCTAGCCTCTTTTTCCCTTGGGTTTCCGGAGCCCGAGGGTCATCTTATTTTAAACCCCCCCGGGCCAGTGCTCCTTTGAGTGTTGGTCCACCTGTCAGCTGCCGGTGGCCACCAGGGGCAACTCCGGGCTGGCCTACCCGTACCTAAGACAATCTGAGTGTGCCCTAAGAAAGAGATATGTGCAGCTCCTATCGGGATTTGTCGGCACATTTGGGCGGTGTTGCTGGTCTTGTTTTAACCTGTCGAAGTGTCTTGAAGAACCGAGATACCGAGTCTGATTGGAACATCTTGGGAGGAGGTCTATTCCTTCGTTGACCGTGAGAGCTTGTCATGGGCTAAGTTGGGACTCCCCTACAGGGATTTGAACTTTCGAAAGCCGTGCCCGCGGTTATGGGCAGATGGGAATTTGTTAATGTCTGGTTGTAGATAACTTGAACCTTAACTTAATTAAAATGAATCAACTGAGTGTGTTACCATGATGGCCTCTTCTCGGCGGAGTCCGGGAAGTGGACATGGTGTTGGAGTAATGTTTGCGCAGGTTGCTCTCTAGTTTCTCGCTCGCGCTTTGCCTCCTCTTCTCGCTCTCTTTTGCGAACAGGATAGCCACCATACTTGCTAGTCGCTTGCTGCAGCTCCACATATTTTTACCTTGCCTTACCTATAAGCTTAAATAGTCTTGATCGCGAGGGTGCGAGATTGCTGAGTCCCTGTGGCTCACAGATTACTATTACAGCAGATGCAGGGCCTGATGATTCCGCTCCAGGAGACGCGCTTGAGCTCAAGTGGGAGTTCGGCGAGGACTCTCAACGTTACTATGTTTCCTTTCCTGATGATCAGTAGTGGTGCCCAGTTGGGGGTGATCGGGACCGTGTCGCATGTTGGGTTATCTTTTATTTTGGCGCCGTAGTCGGGCCATGAGTGTTTGAATGATCTAATGTTATTTATGTACTTGATTGACGTGGTGAGTGTAAGCCAACTATGTTATCTCCCCTTTATGATTTATATTACATGTGATGTTGTGAAGATTGCCTAACTTGCGACATATGCCTTCAATGCGATTATGCCTCCAAGTCGTGCCTCGACATGTGGGAGATATAGTCGCATCGAGGGTGTTACAAGTTGGTAATCAGAGCCTTCCCCGACCTTAGGAGCCCCATTGCTTGATCGTTATTAGCGGCCGAGTTGTGTCTAGAAAAATGTTTTGAGTCATTTAGGAATTATATATCGGAGATTTTAGGATTCTTTTTACTTCCCAGTCTCCTCATCGCTCTGGTAAGGCATCCCGACATAGAGTTTTGACTCTTCTCTTCTCAAATTTCACTAAAAAAATTTAGGATCATGCGGGTATCTTGGAATCGTTCCGATGGTTTTATGATGAGAACATTGTCTTGGTGCCTCCTGTCAGGGGTTTTGTGGAAGTGTCCCGGGGAGTTGAGCTCTGAGGTGTTGTCGTCATAATTTTATCGTTGCAATTCTAGAATACCTGAGTTTAGTACGCCGACATCGAAAATCTCTTTTATGCAGTTCGTTGGTGAGATAACCTCGACGCCACCCAGTACTGGGGCGGGAGTTCGGGAGTATCGCCATAACTTGTATAACAGATGCTTTTCGAAGGTTGAGGTAGATGGTTTCCGAAGGTTTCTTGGTTATGTGTTGAAGGATGGATACAGCTGGATGTAGGATTTGCTAGTTTGGGTGAGATATTATGCTTCCCCTGTATCCCCAACACCTGATTGCATAACTGGAAAGATTCGGGAGTTTCATAGGTGGGAATTCTTGTAGCTCTAGTTCTTCTTCCACGGATATTGGTTTGAGATTGGGATTTCTTGCCGATTATTCGTTCTTTATCCGTACCTTGTTGATTTATTTCTCTACCTTAATTCTAAGTGGCTTCTCAATTTATGGATATGTGACCATTTCAAGAGGAATGCATTCGTTCATTTTGTTCGGATGTGAAGACTATATGTTGCAATTTTCATTCCGTTGGATTCAGCTTCAATATTTGTCTATCAATGTGCTAATGGATGTCAACATCTTCAAGATGGCTCCTCCAACGCGCACGACTCCGAATCCTGATCCGCCACCACCTCCACCTCCTCCGGAGGCATGGCAAGCTGTGATGGCCGCAACCAATGCAAACACACAGTTGATCATGCAAATTCTTCAAGAGCGCAATCAAGGCAACCAAGGTAACCAAGGCAACAATCAGAATCACTTTGCTACACTCAACCAGTTCCTTGCTAACGGGCCAAAGACTTTCAGCAATTGTGTTGAGGCAACCGATGCTGACGATTGGCTTGTGGATCTGTGCAAGCATTTCAAGTGCAGTAACGTCAGGCCTGAGGACTTTGTCAAGTTCGCTTCCTTCCAACTCAAAGATCAAGCTGCAGAATGGTTCCAGCAGTACAAGGACTCCAGAGGTGGACGTGTTATTACCTGGGATGAATTCCGTCAAGATTTCTGAGCTCATCATATCCCTCAGAGTGCGGTTGAAAGCAAGCGTGAGGAATTCTGCAACCTAAAGCAAGACTCTTTGTCTGTCTATGACTACAACAAGTTGTTTCAGAAGCTCGCCCGCGTTGAAAAGCAGGACGTACCTGATGAGAAGAGCATGATATACCAGTTCAGGGGTGGTCTCAGAGAAGAAATTCAGCTAGCTCTTGTTCTCTTTGAGCCCTTGAGATACGATGAGTTCTACAACATGGCATTGAAGCAAGAGGCTGCTCAGTTGAGGTGTGATGCTTCCAAGAAGCGAGTCAGAGATGTTACTCCTTCTTCCTCTACTCAAGTGGCCAAGCAGCAGAACTATTGGCTTCCTCCTCTTCCGTTCCGTCAGCCATATCAGCAGAAGAGCAAAGGTGGCAGTGGTTCTTCCCACCCACCCAACCTTGCCTTTCAAGCTCCAAGATCGAGTGCTCCGTTTCACCATCCGCTTTTAGAGGTCATGTGCAACAAGTGCCAACAGAAGGGTCACTATGCCAACAAGTGTTTCAACCAGAGGCGACTTCCTCCTCCTCCTCCTGTCAGATCGGCAAGTACAGCTGTGGTCAAGCATAACCACAAGTCCGCCAAGGTCAACTTGATGAATGCAGCTCAGGAAGAGGACTCATCAGATGTCATCATGGGTAACCTTCCTATTAATGATATTCCAGCTAAAGTTCTTTTTGACACGGGTGCATCACATTGTTTCATCTCAAGACCATTTTCATCTAAGCATGGTTTGGCTTTGCAAATTTTGCCTAGTCCATTAGCAGTTGTATCTCCCGGTAGGCGCATGCATGCTAACTCCATTGCTCCGGATGTTACTATCACTTTGGGTGACTACAAGTTTCTGTCTTCTCCTACGGTTCTTGGTGACTCGGATATTGATCTTATTCTCGGAATGGATTGGCTTTCTAAGCACAAGGCTCAGCTTGATTGTGCAGCCAGGCAGATTTAGTTGACTCGTTCGTCTGAGGATGTAATTGTCTTTGCCGCTCGTGATGATACCATCCGTCTGTTTTCTCTCAATGAGAAGGGTGAACTCGAAGCCATCTCGCAAATTCCAGTCGTTTGCGAATATCAAGAGGTCTTTCCAGAAGAGCTTCCAGGAATGCCTCTGCACCGGCCACTTGAATTCGTTATTGATCTTGAGCCCGGCACGGAACCTGTTTGCAAGCGTCCTTACAAGCTCGGACCTGAAGAGTTGAAGGATCTGAAGAAGCAACTCGATATCCAAGAGAAAATGGGTCTCATCCGGCCTAGTTCTTCTCCGTGGGGTTGTGGTGTTCTTTTTGTGAAGAAGAAGGATGGAACGGACTGACTTTGTGTTGATTACCGTCCATTGAACAAGAAGACCATCAAGAATAAATACCCACTTCCCAACATCAATGAGCTGTTCGAACAACTCAAAGGTGCCCAAGTATTCTCCAAGCTTGATCTCCGTATGGGTTACCATCAGATTCGTATCCGTGAGCAAGATATTCCCAAGATGGCTTTCGGGACAAGCTATGGTTCATATGAATACACTGTCATGTCTTTTGGCCTCGTCAACGCTCCTCCGACGTTCTCTTGCATGATGAACTTCATCTTCAATGCCTACACCAATGACTTCGTTTTGGTCTATCTCGACGACATTCTAGTTTTCTCGAAGAACAAGGAAGATCATGCCAAGCACTTGCGTTTGGTACTCGACAAGCTCAGGGAACATCAGTTCTACGCCAATTTCTCCAAGTGCGAATTTTGGCTCGATGAGGTTCTTTATCTTGGTCATATCATCTCTACCAAGGGCATTGTCGTGAATCTTGAGAAGGTGTCTGCAATTGTGAATTGGGAACCTCCTCAGAACGTGAAGCAACTCCGTAGCTTCCTCGGTCTCGCAAGCTATTGCCGAAGATTCGTTGAAAACTTTTCTAAGATCGCGAAGCCTCTCTCTAATCTTCTCCAGAAGCACGTCAAGTACGTTTGGTCTCCGGAGTGTGACATTGCTTTCAACACTTTGAAAGAGAAATTCATCACTACTCCAGTTCTGACTCCACCTGATGAATCCAAGCCGTACGAGATCTTTTGTGATGCCTCTCTCCAAGGTCTTGGCGCAGTATTGATGCAAGAGAAGAAAGTTGTTGCTTATACCTCTTGCCAGTTGAAGCCTAATGAGAAGAACTACCCCACTCATGATCTCGAGTTGGCAGCAGTTGTGCATGCTCTTTTGACTTGGAGACATCTTGTAACGCCCTCGATGCGGCTATATCTCCCACGTGTCGAAGCACGACTTAGAGGCATAACCGCATTGAAAGCAATGTCGCAAGTGAGGTACTCTTCACACAACCCATGTAATACATAAGGAAAAAGATATATAGTTGGCTTACAATCGCCACATCACACAATACATGAATAAAGCATTACATCATCCAAATATAATCAAGGTCCGACTACGGAACCAAAATAAAAGAAGAACCCCAAATGCAACAAAGGTCCCCGATCGGCCCCAACTAGGCTCCACTACTGATCAACTAGAACGAAACAACACAAAGGACAAGGTCTTCATCGAGCTCCTCCTGAGCTTGGTTGCGTCATCTGCACGGACTCGTCGGCACCTGCAAGCTGGTTTTGGAAGTATCTGTGAGCCACAGGGACTCAGCAATCTCACACCCTCGCGATCAAGACTATTTAAGCTTATGGGTAAGGTAAAAGGTATGAGGTGGAGCTGCAGCAAGCGACTAGCATATATGATGGCTAACATACGCAAATGAGAGCGACAAGAGAAGGCAAAGCACGGTCGATACAAGTATGATCAAGATGTGATCCTAAAACAACCTACGTCAAGCATAACTCCAACACCATGTTCACTTCCCGGACTCCGCCGGAAAGAGACCATCACGGTAACACACGCGGTTGATTCATTTTAATTAAGGTCAACTTCAGGTTTTCTACAACCGGACATTAACAAATTCCCATCTGCCCATAACCGCGGGCACGGCTTTCGAAAGTTCAAATCCCTGCAGGGGTGTCCCAACTTAGCCCATCACAAGCTCTCACGGTCAACGAAGGAATAGACCTCCTCCCTTGACATTCCCATCAGACTCGGTATCCCGGTACAACAAGACATTTCGACAGGGTAAAACTAAACCAGCAACACCGCCCGAATGTGCCAACAAATCCCGATAGGAGCTGCACATATCTCTTTCTCAGGGCACAGCGGATCGTCCAAACTTCCGGTAGGCCAGCCCAGAGTTTCCCCTGGTGGCCACCGGCGGCTTACAAGTTGGACCAACACTC
>NC_041390.1:325476057-325531644 GCF_002162155.2 Triticum dicoccoides
TAAAATAATGATGACCCTTGGGCGCGCGACCCCCAAGGGAAAAGAAAAAGGCTGGGTGGGAATGGTAAAACCAATGTTGGGCATTGCTGGACGAGTTTTACTCAGGGCGAACTGTCAAGGGGTTCCCATTATAGCCCATCCGCGTAAGGGACGCAAAATCCGGGAACATAACACCGATATGACGGAAACTAGGGCGGCAAGAGTGGAACAAAACACCAGGCATAAGGCCGAGCCTTCCACCCTTTACCAAGTATATAGATGCATTAATTAAATAAGATATATTGTGATATCCCAACAAGTAAACATGTTCCAACCAGGAACAACATCTCCATGTTCCAACAAGGAATAAAACATCAATCTTCACCTGCAACTAACAATGCAATAAGAGGGGCTGAGCAAAGCGGTAACATAGCCAATCAACGGTTTGCTAGGACAAGGTGGGTTAGAGGCTTGGTTCAACAATATAGGAGACATGATAAGCAAGTGGTAGGTATCGCAGCATAGGCATAGCAAAAGAGCGAGCAACTAAGCAAGCAAAGATAGAAGTGATTTCGAGGGCATGATCATCTTGCCTGAAATCCCGCAAGGAAGAAGAACGAGTCCATGAAGAAGACAAACGGATGTAGTCGAACGAATCCTCAGAACACGACGTTAACGGAACCAACCCGAAGAAGCAAACACCGGAAAAGAAGCACACAACATAGTAAACAACCAACACATGAACATGGTATGATGCACAATCAAGTATGATGCATGTTCGGTTTAATGAAACATGGCATGGCAAAATGCACAAACAACACTACAAGTTAAGTGGAGCTCAATATGCAACGAGTTGCATATTGATGAAAAACCACATGACTTATTTAGTTCTCTCTCGTTTATGTACCCAACAAGATTAAATGTTGTTAGCATGGCAAGAGGTGAAGCAAAAGAAAACTACCTATCTAGTCAAGGTTAAAAGAGGCCGGAAGCAACGAACAACAATTCCGGAAACTCCTCATGAGCATTAGTAATTTAATGTAAACAACAATTTTAAACATTCTTGATGTTGTTATCACGATGCAGATGACATTGCAAGTTTATATGCAAATTTTATGAAAAAGTTGACATGATAAGATATGAGGCATTTGGTCGCCACGATGGAAATAAAAGGGTGTCTTGGCGGCGAAAACAGAAACGGTGCCACGGGAATGTTCCGATGATCTGA
Organism: Triticum dicoccoides; assembly: GCF_002162155.2. Lineage (NCBI taxonomy): Eukaryota > Viridiplantae > Streptophyta > Magnoliopsida > Poales > Poaceae > Triticum > Triticum dicoccoides. Next base: position 325,477,265 of record NC_041390.1, read on the forward strand.
CAACTAGTTGAGATGCCGGTGGAAGAAACAAATGTGAGATGTGCGGAATGTGAAAGAGGTACCGGGAGTGATCCCGGATACCGGGTTTCCCACGTATCGGTGGCAAGGAAATGAGTGACAAAACGGACACGGTGCGAACATGGCCAAATAGGAGCATATCATACAACACATCACAAGCATTTGTCCACGGGCGTCCTTTCGGCGGTTAAACCTTATAAGGGAGCATTCTCCGAGCGGTTCGAGTTCATAGAGGAAGTAGTTGTTCTCGCGATGGTAGTGGAAGTAGGGGTACATGACGATGGTAGAGGTACTGGCGACGGTAGTGGCACACATTTCTTGTCAAAATTACAACAGCGGTAGTGGTACTTGGTGAATCCCGAAACGGTCTTGGCGTCTACGCGCGTAGTGGTACACATTGGAGACATACACGTTCCGTAGATGAACTTGGCGTAACCGTGCGGTAGGGGTACACGCGTCGAAGGGGTACTTGGCGGGTCCGAGGTCTCCGGTCGTAGTGGTACTTGTAGGTCTCAGTCGGGCGGCAAAACGTAGTCGAACTTGAGGTGGTCCTGACAATCCCAAAAATGCTCCTGCTCGAGGAGGTCTCTGTCTTGGTCTTCACTGGTCGTGGTACTTGGCGAAAGGGATCCACGAATGTGATAGTCCTTGGACTTGAGGCTTCGTGCTCGGAGATGGTCTTGGCCTTGGCAGTGATTCGCAAAGGGGCCTTGCGGAGACAACCCAGCGAAGGCATGCTGCGATCGAAAGGGCATGGGTTTTCCGCCCGCAAGGAACAGAACATGGAGGCGACTACGGCTGATGCGACCGAGCAAAACAGCCAGTAAGGCCAAAGTGGCCATGGTGGATATGAACGAGATGGGCCAGGAGGTGATGCAGGGGGTCGGACGTCGCGGACAACGTTAGAACGAGGCACGAGGAGAAGCAACAGGGATGAACATAGGAGATGGGCTCGCTGTTGGTGTCGTTGGTGGTTCTCCGGCAACGAGGTGCATCGGGGCGGCGCTGCTGCCAATTGCTGGCGCTAGTCGGCGGCGACGACCGGTAGAGGAAGGGGTCACCGGAGGCGTCGTTGGCGCAGCACGGCGGGAGATGCGGGCGCCATAGCAGTACGACGAGGAGGTCGGAGACGCGAGGGCGAGGTGTGCGGCACTCCGGTGGCTTTGGTCGTCAGTGGGGTAGGTGGCGCTCGGCGTCCCCGGCGATGCGGCGGCCTCCTGGCGATGCGGCAGCTTCCTGGCGATTGTGGAAGAGAGCAGGGGACGAGGTCGTGCAGAGGAGCGAGAGGGAGGAGGAGGGAGGCAAGCAAGGGGATCAGGCTCGAGGGAGAGAGAGGTCTCGAGCGCGGCGCTGTCCTTCTGCGTGCTTCGACGCTAGGAGAACGCGAGGGATCGAGAGGGAGAAGGTTTCTCTGGAGCGATGCAAGAAGGAAAAAAGGGATCAATCCTCTCCTAGCGGCGCGAGGTGGAGATGGGGTGAGGTGCAGGAGCTGGGCTTTGGGCCATCTAGGGTTAGGAGAGATAGGGCGAGGTAGGCCGGGCCTTAGGAGAGGGATGGGCCGGCGCTGGCTGAGCTAATGGGCCGGCCGGGTGGCCGAAGCCTAGGTAGCTGCTGCTGCTGCTTTTCTATTTCTTCAGACAGAAATACAAAAAGGAAAAGCAGGGGGAAAAGGAGAGGAGCTAGAGAAATATAAAAATATATTCATGATCCTGAAAATGTGCTCTATTGAACAAAATTGGTTTGGAGATTTTAAAGGAAATAAAAATAATTCAAGTTTGAATTAAATTCAAACTTGAACCATTTTAAACCCTAACCAAAACAATTTCAAAAGAGATGAAATTTGACAGAGAGGCTAGGTGCATGGTGATAGAATATTGAGGCAAAGATGAACATTAAAAGAGAAGGGAACGTGACACTTGCCAAAAGAAGGAAGTAGAGGGAAGGAGAAGGTGATGAAGCAAGATTCATGCATGGAACATGCAACAACTTAATATGTATGAAAAACACACAATGCACATGATGACATGATGAAATGCAACATGATGCAATGATGAATGCAAAGAACCAAACAAATCACACGACGAAACCCGGAAACCACGGAAGGCATATGAAGCTCCGGTCTCGGGGCGTTACAACACTCCACCACTACTAGAGGATCTCGTCCCGAGATCTAGAGTAGCACCGGAGGGAAAAACGGAAGAGAAAGAGAAGAGGTAAAACTAAGTTGCTCCTTTTACAAACAAGTGAGACCAAAGAACCTTGAAAAGGTTAAGCCATTTCGAGAAAAAGAATAACGGAGATGACAAATTTGAAAACACTCTGTTAGAAAAGAGGGACAAAGAACATTGCAAAAAACCTTGAGGTTGAAGGGCAAGATGTATATTGAAACCACTCCGATTAAAACAAGATAGAGAAGGATTAAGAATGATATAATTTGAGCAGCACTCCGTCTAAGAAGGGAGGCAAAACTTGGCAGAATGGGAAAAATTCGAAAAGCAGGCACGACACTCCGGTTAAAAGGATAAGGACAAAAAGAACACGATCCTGACAAAACAAGAAGATGGGCTGCAGAGAGCAACAACACAATGCCTCCGGGACGAAAGAGTAGAGTAAAGATAATTGAGACAAACGAATGTAGAAGACGGTGCCAACTTCTGCTACAAAAGAGCCTGAAAAGGCATCTTTAGGAGAAGGGTTGAACGGAGTTGTTGGAAAACCAACAACGAAAATAATAAGATTGATATGGTCTTATTGAATACAACTCAAATTATGAGGTGACAGCCTGCCACTCACGGGAAGCAGAATTGGATTGATATGAACAAGGAGACGAGAAACTTATATCACCGGGAGGATAAATGAAGAACATGGGTCCTTTATAAGCACCATAATAGCAACAATCTTTAGGGAAAACTTTAGGTGAACTATAACCCAAGATAACTCAATTGACGAGATTGATGGATTTAAAATATGTCATCCTTGACAACATGTGAATCATGAAACATGAACTCAAATTATCAAGAATGACATAATACCACCTCTATTGATATGGAAGGAAGAATTGCACTCCGAATTACAATATGAAGAAAAGCTTGAGCTTCTTAGGAAAGAATCTCGATGAAAAAGTTGGAGAAGGAATTAAATCCTTGATGGACCATTATGTAGAACCTCCATGCAGAACTCCGTTAAACAAAAGAATGATCAAACGGAAAGAAAGGGTAGTTGAAAACACAAGGTGGAGCCTTGTAAAGATTTAGATAGATCTCCGTGATTACATAGTTGAAAGAGGTTGGAACCCCGGGAAAAAGATAAAATGAAACAAATGAAACCGAGAATTTGAAGGGCCTCCGGAATAAATAATTAATCATTAGGATGAAACAAGAATAAGAATTATATTATGCTTATCCTTTACCAATTTAAATTGATGACAAGCAACAAATTGCATACAACTTATTCTCCTAGCAACGATTAATAGAGATATAACATAAACTTGGGAAGGTCTTCAATGAACCACCGGTAGGAATTTGAAATGAACGAAAATAAATAAGGAAACACCGGGTAAAATTTCAAATGAACGAAGATGCTTGAGAGAATTTAGAGACAAGAGAACAAAAGGATCATGAACTGATTAGAGATCACTTGAACGATGCACCGGTAGGATTGGAGAATGATAACTGAAAGCTGAGAATTAATAAATCTTCTGAAATGATGGGCTCCGGAGAAACAAACTGGAAAGACTCTTGAATTACTCCGGCTGGGTGAAAATAATTCTCACAATCGAAAGCAATTATGAGAGGAAGGCAACAAGCTAAAATCACGAATCTTCATGAGAACGGATATGATTGAAGAGAAAATTATTCCTTGGTCTTTAAATGTTGAGAATGATGACGAGAAACACCACCATGAATTATTGAGACACTCCGAAAGAATCAAAACGAAGAGGTTAAGCCAATGATGAAAAGAATTTGAAAGATCTTGGAGAAGACATTTGACTGATGATGAATCATTCTTACGTCAAACTTTGACTAGAAATTTGAGGATATCTCCGGGAAATAAGAAGAGTCAGGTAAGATCCTAGGGAAAGACCTGTGGGTTAGGGCCCACTGAAAAGAAACACCGTAGAACGATTTAAAAGAGAGAGTGCACCGGTTTAGTTAAATGGCTTGAATGAGATAACAACCTCGGAATAGTTTGAACTGATCTTGAATGAAAAAAACGAGCGTTATGAGATATCTTGAGCACTCTGGGACAATAGAATAGCGAGAGGTGAACGATTAAGAATTGCACCGGCATGAGAAAACATTGAAATGAGGAAAGGGTAAGGTCAACAAAGCTTGACTTGAAACCACCGGAGAAGATAAAAGAAAGAAGAATGATGAACTAGAAGCTCTGTTAGTATCTTCATGAGAATCACCGGATAAGAATATTGAAGCAAAAGAATGGAGAGGCTTCACATCAATAAGATGGATACTCGATTAAGAAATCTGAGTCTTTGAAGAAAACAAGGGAGGGAGGGTGGGAAAGCACCATTGAGAATGAAACGAACACCGTTGAGAAGAGCCGAGATTGGATCTTGCAAATGTTGAAGTGATCGAATCCACTTGAAGAGAAACACACCGGTGAAAAAGGATTGACATGACAATCTCAATAAACGAGAAGGATTTGTATTCTCAAAGAAATATGAGAACACCGCTTAGGAAAGGTATGGAATCCACATTTGACTCCGAAGCAACTCGAATACCACAAACCAAAACAAAAACAAAGGAGTGGCTTGCAAAATAAGCCGGAACAAACATATGATAGAGATTTCGTCCGAAGTTTTCATGGTGGGGCCTACACGGGCTCGATCGTACATCACCATCATGTACAAGGCAGTGCACATGACATACTAAGCGTCCCCGAGTCGGCATAGCCAAGGACTCTTTAAGACACAACGAGACCACTGTAAAACCGACCGTGAATAGGCGGACCACTAGACGTCGAACCCCAATTTCATATCATATATCCGTCGGAAAGATATCCTAAGAGCTACTTGAATTCCCACCTATGAAACTCCCGAAATTTTCCGGTTATGCAATCAGGTGTTGGGGATACAGGGGAAGCATAATATCTCACCCAAACTAACAAATCCTACATCCAGCTGTATCCATCCTTCAACACATAACCAAGAAACTTTCGGAAATCATCTACCTCAACCTTCGAAAAGCATCCATTATAGAAGTTATGGCAATACTCCCGAACTCCCGCCCCAGTACTGGGTGGCGTCGAGGTTATCTCACCAACGAACTGCATAAAAGAGATTTTCGATGTCGGCGTACTAAACTCAGGTATTCCAGAACTGCAACGATAAAATTATGACGACAACACCTCAGAGCTCAACTCCCCCGGACACTTCCACAAAACCCCTGACAGGAGGCACCAAGACAATGTTCTCATCTTTAAACCATCGAAACGATTCCAAGATACCCGCGTGATCCTAAATTTTTTTTAGTGAAATTTGAGAAGAGAAGAGTCAAAACTCTACGTCGGGATGCCTTACCAGAGCGATGAGGAGACTGGGAAGTAAAAATAATTCCTAAACTCTCCGATATATAATTCCTAAATGACTCAAAACATTTTTCTAGACTCAACTCGTCCGCTAATTCGATCAAGCAGTGGGGGCTCCTAAGGTTGGGGAAGGCTCTGATTACCAACTTGTAACGCCCTCGATGCGGCTATATCTCCCACGTGTCGAAGCACGACTTAGAGGCATAACCGCATTGAAAGCAATGTCGCAAGTGAGGTAATCTTCACACAACCCATGTAATACATAAGGAAAAAGATACATAGTTGGCTTACAATCGCCACTTCACACAATACATGAATAAAGCATTACATCATCCAAATACAATCAAGGTCCGACTACGGAACCAAAATAAAAGAAGAACCCCAAATGCGACAAAGGTCCCCGATCGACCCCAACTGGGCTCCACTACTGATCAACTAGAACGAAACAACACAAAGGACAAGGTCTTCATCGAGCTCCTCCTGAGCTTGGTTGCGTCATCTGCACGGACTCATCGGCACCTACAAGCTAGTTTTGGAAGTATCTGTGAGCCACAGGGACTCAGCAATCTCACACCCTCGCGATCAAGACTATTTAAGCTTATGGGTAAGGTAAAAGGTATGAGGTGGAGCTGCAGCAAGCGACTAGCATATATGGTGGCTAACATACGCAAATGAGAGCGACAAGAGAAGGCAAAGCACGGTCGATACAAGTATGATCAAGATGTGATCTTAAAACAACCTACGTCAAGCATAACTCCAACACCGTGTTCACTTCCCGGAGTCCGCCGAAAAGAGACCATCACGGTAACACACGCGGTTGATTCATTTTAATTAAGGTCAACTTCAGGTTTTCTACAACCGGACATTAACAAATTCCCATCTGCCCATAACCGCGGGCATGGCTTTCGAAAGTTCAAATCCCTGCAGGGGTGCCCCAACTTAGCCCATCACAAGCTCTCACGGTCAACGAAGGAATAGAACTCCTCCCGAGACATTCCGATCAGACTCGGTATCCCGGTACAACAAGACATTTCGACAGGGTAAAACTAAACCAGCAACACCGCTCGAATGTGCCGACAAATCCCGATAGGAGCTGCACATATCTCTTTCTCAGGACACACTGGATCGTCCAATCTTCCGGTAGGCCAGCCCAGAGTTGCCCCTGGTGGCCACCGGCGGCTGACAAGTTGGACTAACACTCAGAGGAGCACTGGCACGGGGGGGTAAAATAATGATGACCCTTGGGCGCGCGACCCCCAAGGGAAAAGAAAAAGGCTGGGTGGCGAATGGTAAAACCAATGTTGGGCATTGCTGGAAAATTTTTACTCAAGGCGAACTGTCAAGGGGTTCCCATTATAGCCCAACCGCGTAAGGGACGCAAAATTCGGGAACATAACACCGATATGACGGAAACTAGGGCGGCAAGAGTGGAACAAAACACCAGGCATAAGGACGAGCCTTCCACCCTTTACCAAGTATATAGATGCATTAATTAAATAAGATATATTGTGATATCCCGACAAGTAAACATGTTCCAACCAGGAACAACATCTCAATGTTCCAACAAGGAACAAAACTTCAATCTTCACCTGCAACTAACAACGCTATAAGAGGGGCTGAGCAAAGCGGTAACATAGCCAATCAACGGTTTGCTAGGACAAGGTGGGTTAGAGGCTTGGTTCAACAATATAGGAGACATGATAAGCAAGTGGTAGGTATCGCAGCATAGGCATAGCAAAAGAGCGAACAACTAAGCAAGCAAAGATAGAAGTGATTTCGAGGGTATGATCATCTTGCCTGAAATCCCGCAAGGAAGAAGAACGAGTCCATGAAGAAGACAAACGGATGTAGTCGAACGAATCCTCACAACACGACGTTAATGGAACCAACCCGAAGAAGCAAACACCAGAAAAGAAGCACACAACATAGTAAACAACCAACACATGAACATGGTATGATGCACAATCAAGTATGATGCATGTCTGGTTTAATGAAACATGGCATGGCAAAATGCACAAACAACACTACAAGTTAAGTGGAGCTCAATATGCAACGAGTTGCATATTGACGAAAAACCACATGACTTATTTAGTTCTCTCTCGTTTATGTACCCAACAAGATTAAATGTTGTTAGCATGGCAAGAGGTGAAGCAAAAGAAAACTACCTATCTAGTCAAGGTTAAAAGAGGCCGGAAGCAACGAACAACAATTCCGGAAACTCCTCATGAGCATTAGTAATTTAATGTAAACAACAATTTTAAACATTCTTGATGTTGTTATCATGATGCAGATGACATTGCAAGTCTATATGCAAAATTTATGAAAAAGTCGACATGATAAGATATGAGGCATTTGGTCGCCACGACGGAAATAAAAGGGTGTCTTGGCGGCGAAAACGGAAACGGTGCCACGGCAATGTTCCGATGATTCGACAACTAGTTGAGATGCCGGTGCAAGTAACAAATGTGAGATGTGCGGAATGTGAAAGAGGTACGGGGAGTGATCCCGGATACCGGGTTTCCCACGTATCGGTGGCAAGGAAACGAGTGACAAAATGGACACGGTGCGTACATGGCCAAATAGGAGCATATCATACAACACATCACAAGCATTTGTCCACGGGCGTTGTTGCGAGGTTATACCTTACAAGGGAGCATTCTCCGAGCGGTTCGAGTTCGTAGAGGAAGTAGTTATTCTCGCGACGGTAGTGGAAGTAGGGGTACATGACGACGGTAGTGGCACACATTTCTTGTCAAAATTACAACGGCAGTAGTGGTACTTTGTGAATCCCGAAACGGTCTTGGCGTCTACGCGCGTAGTGGTACACATTGGAGACATACACGTTCCGTAGATGAACTTGGCGTAACCGTGCGGTAGGGGTACACGCGTCGAAGGGGTACTTGGCGGGTCCGAGGTCTCCGGTCGTAGTGGTACTTGTAGGTCTCGGTCGGGCGGCAAAACGTAGTCGAACTTGAGGTGGTCCTGACAATCCCAAAAATGCTCCTGCTCGAGGAGGTCTCTGTCTTGGTCTTCACCGGTCGTGGTACTTGGCGAAAGGGATCCACGAATGTGATAGTCCTTAGACTTGAGGCTTCGTTCTCGGAGATGGTCTTGGCCTTGGCAGTGATTCGCAAAGGGGCCTTGCGGAGACAACCCAGCGAAGGCATGCTGCGATCGAAAGGGCATGGGTCTTCCGCCCGCAAGGAACAGAACATGGAGGCGACTACGGCTGATGCGACCGAGCAGAACAGCCAGCAAGGCCAAAGTGGCCATGGTCGATATGAACGAGATGGGCCAGGAGGTGATGCAGGGGGTCGGACGTCGCGGACAGCGTTAGAACGAGGCATGAGGAGAAGCAACAAGGATGGACAGAGGAGATGGGCTCGCTGTTGGTGTCGTTGGTGGTTCTCTGGCAACAAGGTGCACCGGGACGGCGCTACTGCCAATTGCTGGCGCTAGTCGGCGGCGGCGACCGGTAGAGGAAGGGGTCACCAGAAGCGTCGTTGGCACAGCACGGCGGGAGATGCGGGCGCCACAGCAGTACGACGAGGAGGTCGGAGACGCGAGGGCGAGGTGTGCGGCACTCCGGTGGCTTTGGTCGTCAGTGGGGTAGGTGGCGCTCGGCGTCCCCGGCAATGCGGCGGCCTCCTGGCGATGCGGCAGCTTCCTGGCGATTGTGGAAGAGTGCAGGGGACGAGGTCGTGCAGAGGAGCGAGAGGGAGGAGGAGGGAGGCAAGCAAGGGGATCAGGCTCGAGGGAGAGAGAGGTCTTGAGTGTGGCGCTGTCCTTCTGCGTGCTTTGACACTGGGAGAACGCGAGGGATCGAGAGGGAGAAGGTTTCTCTGGAGCGATGCAAGAAGGAAAAAAGGGATCAATCCTCTCCTGGCGGCGCGAGGTGGAGATGGGGTGAGGTGCAGGAGCTGGGCTTTGGGCCATCTAGGGTTAGGAGAGATAGGGTGAGGGAGGCTGGGCCTTAGGAGAGGGATGGGCCGGCGCTGGCTGAGCTAATGGGCCGGCCGGGTGGCCGAAGCCTAGGTAGCTGTTGCTTCTGCTTTTCTATTTCTTCAGACAGAAATACAAAAAGGAAAAGCAGGGGGAAAAGGAGAGGAGCTATTAAAATATAAAAATATATTCATGATCCTGAAAATGTGCTCTATTGAACAAAATTTGTTTGGAGATTTTAAAGGAAATAAAAATAATTCAAGTTTGTATTAAATTCAAACTTGAACCATTTTAAACCCTAACCAAAACAATTTCAAAAGAGATGAAATTTGACAGAGAGGCTAGGTGCATGGTGTTAGAATATTGAGGCAAAGATGAACATTAAAAGAGAAGGGAACGTGACACTTGCCAAAAGAAGGAAGTAGAGGGAAGGAGAAGGTGATGAAGCAAGATTCATGCATGGAACATGCAACAACTTAATATGTATGAAAAACACACAATGCACATGATGACATGATGAAATGCAACATGATGCAATGATGAATGCAAAGAACCAAACAAATCACACGACGAAACCCAGAAACCACGGAAGGCATCTGAAGCTCCGGTCTCGGGGCGTTACACATCTCCTATTGGGAAGAAAAGTGGACATTTTCACTGATCACAAGAGTCTCAAGTACATCTTCACTCAGCCTAATCTCAACCTCAGGCAAACTCGATGGGTTGAAATGATTCAAGAGTATAATCGGAGTATCGAGTATACTCCAGGCAAGGCCAATGTGATTGCTGACGCATTGAGCAGGAAAGCTTACTGCAACAGTCTGATTCTCAAGCCTTATCAACCCGAGCTTTGTGAAGCTTTACGCAAACTTAATCTACAAGTTGTTCCTCAAGGTTTCCTCACCAACCTTCAAGTCTCTCCTACCTTGGAAGACCAGATTCGCCAAGCCCAGCTTCTTGATGCTATGGTGAAAAAGGTGAAGATTGGGAGTGCCAAGAGTCAACCCAAGTACAAGTGCTACCGCCTTGATGACAAGGATACTCTCTTCTTCGAGGATCGTATTGTTGTACCCAAAGGTGAACTTCGTAAAGTGATCATGAACGAGGCTCACAATTCTCTCCTCTCCATCCACCCTGGGAGCATGAAGATGTATCAGGACCTTAAGCAGGCTTATTGGTGGACTCGAATAAAGCGCGAGATTGCTCAATTCGTGAATGAATGTGATGTCTACAGAAGAGTGAAGGCAGAACACCAAAGGCCAGCTGGTCTCCTCCAACGTCTTGCCATTCCAGAATGGAAGTTTGACCACATTGAAATGGACTTCGTGACTGGGTTTCCAAAGTCCAAGCGTGGCAATGATGCTATATTCGTTGTCATCAACAAACTCACTAAAGTGGCTCACTTTCTGCCTATCAAAGAGTCAATCACTGCACCTCAATTTGTGTAACTCTATACCTCTCGTTTTGTCTCTATGCACGGTATTCCACAAGTGATCTCTTCAGACCGTGGCAGCATCTTTACCTCAAAGTTTTGGGATTCTTTTCAGAAGGCAATGGGCACCAACATCCGCTTCATCACAGCTTTCCATCCTCAAACTAGCGGTCAAGTCGAGCGTGTCAACCAGATTCTCGAAGATATGCTCAGGGCTTGTGTGATCTCCTTCGGCATGAAGTGGGAGGATTGTCTTCCTTATGCTGAATTCTCCTACAACAACAGTTTTCAAGCAAGTTCGGGCAAGGCCCCATTTGAAATTCTGTATGGCAGGAAGTGTCGTACCCCTCTCAACTAGTCTGAAACCGGTGAACGTCAGCTTTTGGGTAATGACTTAATCACAGAGGCAGAGGAAATGTGCAAACTCATTCGTGATAACCTCAAAGCAGCCCAATCCCGCCATAAGAGCTACTATGATAGTAAGCACCGAGATTTGGCTTTCGAGATCGGAGATCATGTTTACCTCCGCGTCTCTCCTATGAAAGGTACTTGTCGCTTCGGTATCAAAGGGAAGCTTGCCCCCAGATACGTGGGACCTTTCAGGATTGTCAGCAAGAGAGGCGACCTCGCCTATCAACTCGAGCTTCCTTCAAACTTTGCAAATGTTCATGACGTGTTCCATGTCTCTCAGCTTCGAAAGTGCTTCAAGACGCCTGACCGCACCGTCAACTTCGAGGACATTGAGCTCCAAGAAGATCTCTCTTATCGTGAGCACCCAGTTGCTATTCTTGAAGAGACTGAACGCAAGACTCGCAACAAGTCAATCAAATTTCTCAAAGTCAAGTGGTCACACCATTCCGACCGTGAAGCTACCTGGGAACGCGAGGATCACCTCCGTTTTGAGTACTCGGCGTTCTTTCAGTCCTAGATCTCGGGACGAGATCCTTTTGTAGTGGTGGAGTGTTGTAACACCCCGGATGTAACTTTCCCAATTTGTACTCCAACTCTTGCCGTGTTCGGCGTTAAGTTATTTTATTTTCTCGGGTTTGGGTCTTTGTCTCTGTGTGTTGTTATCATTGTCATGCATCTCATATCATGTCATCATGTGCATTGCATTTGCATACGTGTTCGTCTCATGCATTCGAGCATTTTCCCCGTTGTCCGTTTTGCATTCCGACGCTTCGTTCTCCTCTGGTGGTCATTTCTAGCTTTCTTTCGTGTGTGGGGATTAAACATTTCCAGATTGGACCGAGACTTGCCAAGCGTCCTTGGTTTACTACTGGTAGACCGTCTGTCAAGTTTCGTATCATTTGGACTTCGTTTGATACTCCAACGGTTAACCGAGGGACCGAAAAGGCCTCGTGTGTGTTGCAGCCCAACACCCCTCCAAGTTGGCCCAAAACCCACCAAAACCCTCTTCATCATCTAGAGTGTTCGATCACGATCGCGTGGCCGAAAACCGCACCTCATTTGGACTCTCCTAGCTCCCTCTACCTCTATTTAAAGTCCCCTCCCAAAATTCGCGGATCTCCTCTCTCCCAAACCCTAAAAATTCCCTCGCCGCCGCCCCCGGACGAAATCCCGCCGACGGACATTGTACGCTTCCCCCGCCAGCCACTTCGGGTGTGCCATGTGGTGACCCGGCACCCCACTTCGCCGCCTCCTCCGTCGGCCCGCCGCGGCCCATCGCGGGCCCTTCCCGGCCCGAAGGCACGTCGGCGCCCGTGCCCGAAGTTCCCGCGCCGCGCCGCTCCCTCCTCGGCTCCGGCCGCCGCGTCCGCCATTCTTCGGCGCCGCACCACCTCGCCGGCGCAAGATCCGGCCGACGTTCCGCCGCGGCGAACCCCGCCAACGCCGGCCACCATCATCGCCACCACCGCCCGGTCGCCCTCCTCCCTCCTCCTCGACGTCCAAGCTCCGGCCTCGCCTCTCCCACATCTCCCCACCGACGAACCGAGCTTGCCGGAGCTACAGTGCTCACCGAAACCACCTCATTTTGCGTGCCGGGTCAAACCCTAGATCCGGAGGTTCAATTTTCTTCCAAGTCCCCGAATCTTAGATCCATGTGCTCTTCTTCATCGTGCTGTAACTTTGCATCCGTACCTCCGTTTTTGGCATATAGCATATCAAAATGTTCATCTCAGAGAGTACATCATTTCATTCCATTGCATCATTTTCATTTGCGTTCATCGTGATGCCCAAAATGCTGTTAGAAGATGGCTACTTGAGATAATTGTCAAATCTGCTGCTCCATTTAGCTTTTTGTCATTTTTTCCATGATTATTGTGTGCATGATATGCCCATGTGCTCTACATATGTTTTGTTAAGGGTTTTGTTATCTTTCCAGAGGTGCAACCCATGTATTTTTGTGATGTGTATGGTGACTAGCACGAGCTTGCAAAGTGGTGCAATTGGTAATTCTGTTTTCGGGGACTTAACATTTCCACAAAGTCCTTGATTTGTTTATCTCATGATGCCATATGTTCATGTTGTTTCCTAGTGATCCGTGCCTCTTTTGAGGATGATCATTAAGGATGTTTTGTTAATCTTGTAGTGCTCTATCCATTCATGTCTTTTTTTGCAATTATGGAGCACCCTAGCTTGAGTCAATCGAGCTCTACTTTTGCTACTTTGTGAAACTGGGCAGATTGTCAACTTGTTTGCAATTTTGCCGATGATGTTGTAGCTGATCCGTGCATGCTATGCTATTGTTCTTGCCATGTATAGCTTGCATTTTGTGTATTCTTGATGGGTGTATGCTTAGTTTGTCATGACTTGCACCGTAGTGAGTGCATCGAGCTCGTAAACATGTCTACTTGAGATATGTTTCAACATGTTCCAGTTTTCACTAAGTCTGAGAACTGATTATGTTTTTGCCATGTTCACATGCTTGCAATTGTATTTTCTGATCCCTTTTGGCTCAAGGTCACTAAGGGACTTTTGTTAAGATCTTTGAGTAGCTCCATGCCATGCTTTACTTTGCCATGTTCAGGTCCTGTAGCATGTAGTTTTGTTGCTCCGAAGAGTGCTACCTGATCTGAAATTCCAGACAAGTGTTAATTTCACTAAGTCTGGATCTGTTTGTCATATGCATTTTTGCCATGCTTGTTTGAACCTGTTAATGGATGAATTGGCCGTAGAACAGTGCTAGACTTTTGTTAAGCATCTTGAATGCATCCCTGCCATGTATTTTGTTGTCATGTTTGGGTGTTGTAGCATGTTCATCTCATTGCATTTAGATGGCTACTTGCTGTAAATCGCAGAACGTGGCCATATTTGAATCGCTTGCCATTTCCAAACCGTAACTCCGATTCCGGTGTTCTTTATATTGTTTTCAAGCGATTTCATCTCATATTTCCAATGGCACACTTGGATTTCCAAGTTGAGGCCAGGTTCTTGCATTTCCTGTCACGTCTTGCATATGCATCCCGCATCGCATCCCGCATAGCATATCATCCTTGCATCATTTTGTTTGATCCTTGCACGTGGTTGATTGTGTCCTTGTTGCTTGTTTGTCTTGTTTGGGTAGAGCCGGGAGACGAGTTCGCTAACGAGGATCCCGTTGAGTTTGCTTTCGAGGATCCAGTCAACTCTGACAACTGTGCAGGCAAGATGATCATACCCTCGAAATCACTACTATCTTTGCTATGCTAGATTGCTCGCTCTTTTGCTATGCCAATGCTATGATGCCTACCACTTGCTTTCAAGCCTCCCAAATTGCCATGTCAAACCTCTAACCCACCTTGTCCTAGCAAACCGTTGATTGGCTATGTTACCGCTTTGCTCAGCCCTTCTTATAGCGTTGTTAGTTTGCAGGTGAAGATTGGAGGCCATTCCTTTTTGGAACATTTATTTACTTGTTGGGATATCATTATATTGCCATGTTATCTTAATGCATCTATATACTTGGTAAAGGGTGGAAGGCTCGGCCTCTCGCCTAGTGTTTTGTTCCACTCTTGCCGCCCTAGTTTCCGTCATATCGGTGTTATGTTCCCGGATTTTTGCGTTCCTTACGCGGTTGGGTTATAATGGGAACCCCTTGATAGTTCGCCTTGATTAAAGCTTTTCCAGCAATGCCCAACCTTGGTTTTACCATTTGCCACCTAGCCTCTTTTTCCCTTGGGTTCCCGGAGCCCGAGGGTCATCTTATTTTAAACCCCCCGGGCCAGTGCTCCTCTGAGTGTTGGTCCACCTGTCAGCTGTCGGTGGCCACCAAGGGCAACTCTGGGTTGGCCTACTCGTACCTAAGACAATCTGAGTGTGCCCTGAGAAAGAGATATGTGCAGCTCCTATCGGGATTTGTCGGCACATTCGGGCGGTGTTGCTGGTCTTGTTTTAACCTGTCAAAGGGTCTTGAAGAACCGAGATACCGAGTCTGATCGGAACATCTTGGGAGGAGTTCTATTCCTTCGTTGACCGTGAGAGCTTGTCATGGGCTAAGTTGGGACTCCCCTGCAGGGATTTGAACTTTCGAAAGCCGTGCCCGTGGTTATGGGCAGATGGGAATTTGTTAATGTCCGATTGTAGATAACTTGAACCTTAACTTAATTAAAATGAATCAACTGAGTGTGTTACCGTGATGGCCTCTTCTCGGCGGAGTCCGGGAAGTGGACACGGTGTTGTAGTAATGTTTGCGCAGGTTGCTCTCTAGTTTCTCGCTCGCGCTTTGCCTCCTCTTCTCGCTCTCTTTTGCGAACAGGATAACCACCATACTTGCTAGTCGCTTGCTGTAGCTCCACATATTTTTACCTTGCCTTACCTATAAGCTTAAATAGTCTTGATCGCTAGGGTGCAAGATTGCTGAGTCCCTGTGGCTCACAGATTACTATGCCTGATGATCCCGCTCCAGGAGACGCGCTTGAGCTCAAGTGGGAGTTCGATGAGGACTCTCAACGTTACTATGTTTCCTTTCCTGATGATCAGTAGTGGTGCCCAGTTGGGGGTGATCGGGACCGTGTCGCATGTTGGGTTATCTTTTATTTTGGCGCCGTAGTCGGGCCATCAGTGTTTGGATGATGTAATGTTATTTATGTACTTGATTGACGTGGCGAGTGTAAGCCAACTATGTTATCTCCCCTTTATGATTTATATTACATGGGATGTTGTGAACATTGCCTAACTTGCGACATATGCCTTCAATGCGATTATGCCTCTAAGTCGTGCCTCGACACGTGGGAGATATAGTCGCATCGAGGGTGTTACAAAGACATTGCTTGAAACAGGGATGTACAAATGTCTTAAAGGGCATCAGACACTATGTGATGTCCTCAAAAAGCAGATTCTGAACCGAAACCCGAGGAAAGAGGGTGTTGGGTTCGTAAGGAAAATGAATGCTGATGGCTCTTACTGGAAACCTGAGCAGTACCCCAAAACCACGTGGGTTGCTGCAAAGGAACCTTCAGCAGATCCATCCAATCTATCTGGCTTCACTTGTGCTAACCCCATTATCATTGATGAATCCCTTGATGGAAACTATAAACTGTTTAAGAATCAGAATGGTGAAGTGTTTGCCAGGTACATTGGTACTAACTGCAGGAATGGACCGCCTATGATGAAGATCTGGGTTCCGAAAAGGTGTCTGGAGAATCTTCCTGTGAATGTCATCATGACACCTCACGAGAAGAAGACAAAGCTCAGACCAAAGGCTTCATGCGGTCCAAAGGCTTCATACAGACAGAGGACTCACCTGAGTCGCACTAACGTAAATGTTTTGTAGGGAAACCATACTCAGGCATATGAATATGAGAGCGGTTCATCAAACCGCCATGTTCATAAGACCAAGAACTATTCTGCTTATTCTTATGAGTACTATTGTTCGCCTACAAGACTGTTTGCTAGGGCTCCAAAGCCAAAGTTCTCAGATGCTGCACTTAGACTTATTGCTTCTAAGCCACCCTTGAAGATGTGGGGGGCTAAGAAATCTTAACTCTCTTTTGCAGGGAAAGGTCTCCAGCAGAAAACCAAAATCGTCTGACGCTATTGTTGGGGACCTTAAACATCTTGGAGGGCGCAAGATCAAATTCCCGAATGGTCTTACTATGTACTTCATTCCCGAATCGCTTGCTACTCTCCCTATTAGTCCTAATCTGGATCTAAGCTTTCATAACCCACTGGTTCGTCAAATGTTTTTGCTTCACAATGCTCTTCGTGAAGCCTATCCCCCTAACTGCACTATAGGGTACGACACCAGTGTCTTCAGAATGGATTATTGATAGTGGGTGTACAAATCACATGACTGGCAAAATAAGCCTTCTTATGGACTCAACCTTACGTCCATCCGACAAGAGCCACATCACATTTGCTGACACTGGTAAAAGTAAGGTATTGGGTCCAGGTAGAGTTGCAATCTCAAGGGATCAACACATGGATAAAGTCATGCTTGTTGAATCCCTTGGCTTCAACTTAATGTCTGTCTCAATGCTTTGCGATTTAAACATGATCGTAATATTTGGAAAATATCGTTGCCTTGTTCTAATGGAATCTGACAAGTCTCTAGTATTTGAAGGGTATCGAAAAGATGATTTGTACGTGGTAGATTTCTCAGCAGGACCACAGCTTGTCGTATGTCTTCTAGCAAAAGCTTCAGAATGCTGGCTCTGGCATCGGAGGCTTGGGCATGCTGGCATGAGGAACCTCCACACCCTGGCAAAGAAGAAGCATGTCATAGGCATCGAGGGCGTCAAGTTCAAGAAAGATCACTTATGCGGTGCCTGTGAGGCAGGAAAGATGACGAGGGCCAAACATCCCTCGAAGACAATCATGACCACTACTCGACCCTTCAAACTGGTTCACATGGATCTTTTCGGTCCCACTCATTACTCAACTCTTACTACTACTGCTTGTCTCTATGGCTTTGTCATTGTTGATGATTATTCTATATATACTTGGGTGCACATAATCCTTTACAAGACTGAAGTGCAGGATGTCTTCAGACGCTTCGCCAATCGAGCAATGAACAACTATGGCGCTAAGGTAAAGCATATCAGAAGTGACAATGGCACTGAATTCAAGAACACTGGCCTTGATACATACCTTGATACCTTGGGCATCACACATGAATTCTCAGCCCCGTACACGCCACAGCAGAATGGAGTCGTCGAACGCAAGAACAGAACACTCATTGAGATGGCCAGAATGATGCTAGATGAATACAAGACTCCAAGAAAATTCTGGCCCGAAGCCATTGATACTGCATGCCATACAATCAATCGTGTTTATCTTCACAAGCTTCTGAACAAGACATCTTATGAGCTCCTTACTGGCAAGAAGCCAAATGTCAGTTACTTCAGAGTATTTGGCACCAGGTGCTGGATCAAGGACCCACATCACACCTCAAAGTTTGCACCAAAGGCACATGAGGGTTTTATGCTTGGATATGGAAAGGATTCGCACTCCTACAGAGTCTTCAATCTCTTTCATTACAAAGTGGTTGAAATAGTGGATGTGCGGTTCGATGAGACCAACGGTTCACAAAGAGAGCAACTGCCAAATGTGCTAGATGAAGTTCCATCCAGTGAATCAATAAAGCTAATGGGGACTGGAGAAATTGTACCTTCTGAAGCTCATCCTGAAGAAGAACTTATCATCTCAGCACCTGATCAACATGAAGACAATGCTCAGCCTAAAGACATTCCTTCTAACAACGACAATGATCAGCAAGAGCAAAATCTTCGCCCTGTACATCCTCGCGTTGCCAATGAAGTGCAGACTGAAAGAATAATTGATAGCATCAATGCACCTGGTCCACTCACTCGTTCAAGGGCAACTCAGCTAGCAAATTTCTGTGGGCACTTCGCATTCGTCTCAATAACAGAACCCAAGAAAGTTGAAGAAGTCTTCATGGAACCTGATGGATTCAAGCTATGTAAGACGAGCTTCAACAGTTTGAGCTGAATAATATATGGGAACTGGTCAAGCGTCCCGATCCTCAGAAGCACAACATAATAGGCACCAAATGGATATACCGCAACAAGGAAGATGAGCATGGTCAAGTTGTCAGAAACAAAGCTCGTCTCATTGCTCAAGGATATACTCAAGTGGAATGCATTGACTTCGATGAAACATTTGCTCCTGTGGCTAGACTTGAAGCCATACGCATACTGCTGGCCTATGCAAATCATCACAACATACTTCTTTATCAAATGGATGTGAAGAGCGACTTCCTCAATGGCAAGATTGAAGAAGAAGTGTATGTTGCACAACCTCCTGGCTTTGAAGATCCAAAACATCCTGACATGGTATACAAGCTCAACAAGGCACTGTATGGCCTCAAACAAGCCCCTCGGGCCTGGTATGACACACTCAAATACTTCCTGAAGAGCAAAGGCTTTATACCTGGTTCTCTCGACCCCACTCTCTTCACAATGACATATGATGGTGAACTATTTATGTGCCAAATATATGTGGATGACATTATCTTCGGCTGCACCAATCAGAAGTACAGTGAAGAGTTTGGATATATGTTGCAAGAGCAATATCAAATGTCTATGATGGGAGAGCTGAAGTTCTTTCTCGGTATTCAAATACGACAACAACGCAATGGCATCTTCATATCTCAAGAGAAGTATCTCAAAGATTGCCTGAAGAAGTTTGGTATGCAAGACTGCAAAGGCTTCACGACGCCAATGCCAGCCAAGCATCATCTGGGTCCTGACGACAATGGTAAAGAGTTCGATCAAAAAGTATACCGTTCCATGATTGGTTCTTTACTTTATCTATGTGCATCTAGGCCAGATATTATGCTTAGTGTTTGCATGTGTGCTCGATTTCAAGCGGCACCAAAGGAGTCGCATTACTTAGCCGTGAAGCGAATTCTTCGATATTTGGCTCACACCCCAACTCTAGGATTATGGTATCCAAAGGGCTCAGAGTTTGATCTGGTTGGATTCTCGAATGTTTATTATGCTGGTGACAAAGTTGATCTCATGTCTACATTAGGCACATATCACTTTCTAGGACGATCACTTGTATGTTGGTCTTCAAAGAAGCAAAACTGTGTATCTCTCTCCACTGCTGAATCTAAATACATTGCTGCTGGATCTTGCTGCGCTCAGCTTCTATGGATGAAGAAAATGGTCAAATACTATGGCATTCATCTGAAGCAAGTGCCACTCTACTGCGACAACGAAAGCACCATCAAGATTGCCAACAACCCAGTTCAGCACTCGAAGACAAAGCACATTGAAATTCGCCATCACTTTCTCAGAGATCATGTTGTGAAGGAAGATATGATATCATACACGTCAACACTGAAGAGCAATTGGCAGATATCTTCACCAAGCCCTTGGATGAGAAGAGATTTTGCAAGTTACGGTGTGAGCTAAATACCCTGGAATCCTCAAATGTCCTATGATCAGGCACACATCCTAACCCTTATGCATATTGATGACTTAGATGTGCAACACACGAAGTAAAGTATATCTTCAATCAATGAAGACATACATTCTAAGTGTGAATACATTAATGTGGAATTTGACTTTAGAGCGCCACAATAATTGTGCGCTGTGTCTGGGTCTAATACTTCCTATACGGAGGGTAACGCCACCACCAAATGTTCTATTTTGAAGTGTTTCACTCATGGCGTTACCTTGCTATGTCTTCACATTTGGTTTGGCTTCAATCTCAACATGTCTTCATGATTATCTTCACTATGTTGATTATATATATATATACTAGTGTTCTATCCTCTACATCATTCACTTATAGCTATGTATTCTTGTTGAATCTTTTGAACTAAGTGAATGTGATCGGACCCTAACCTCTCTATGCTATCTATCTCAAACTCTATCTCTCCAAATCATATGCATTATATTGAAACTGTCGAATGTCTTCTCTGCGTCCTTGTCAGCAGAAGATACAAAGACAAACCTTAAGTCCACTTTCAATGCTCATTCCTCCACATGAAACCCGGAGAAGTAGGAACGACCACCCGACAATCCAGGCATGCGTGGGACATGGAACAAACCCCCAAAATTCTGCACGATGGCCACGTGTTCTTCAGATGCGAATCGCCAGGGGCACCTGTGTAATAACGCAGTGCCGCCCCTGTACCTATAAATACACACTTCACGACGGTCATTATCTCTTCTTCCACTCTCACACGAACCCTAGCGCCACCGCTAGCCCTCGACAACGCCGGCGATGAAGCGCTTCGCTGCCGCAACCTCTCCGACGCCGTCTTCACGCTGACCGCGGACATCGTCCTCTCCGCCGTCGCTGTAGGTGTCCTCCGTCGTCAAGTTAGGGAACGGAAGATTGAACTGCTCGGCCTCATCTTCCACTCCATCTAGCAGTTCTTAGTGTGGTAAATAAAACTTTCTTTTTACGGCACCGTTGATCCTATGGCTTTGTCACTTTCTACCATAAGTAGTTCCTATTCACACAAGTTAGATCTCTCTCATACTGCATCTCATAACATGCCTAGTATATTCACTTATGCTTCACAAAGTAGTTAGATTCCTCACTTGTACTGATCTCTGGATTCGTACAAATCTGGAACCAACTCCTTATCTATGAGTGAATGTCTTCGCATGATGAGGTCAATATCTTCTAAACTGATTTATATTCAAAATCTTCTGAGAATGCATATGACCTCTTCCCCTTCCCTCGCACCTTAATGTTGTCACAGGTACATGTCCGTGGGAGAATCCCTTGGTTCTCATAGTCTGCATTCATTTGCAGAATTCTTACAGCATCATATAAATTCACCCGAAGCAAGTTCATGTTTGTCCAGCAAGCGAAAATCCTTAAAGCCTTTGAACGTGTTGAAGCCTTTCAATTTAAAGTTCATGGCTTCAGAGAAATTAGCAAGGAAGGGTGGCAGAAAGCATCATGGAGAAACATCTAGAGATCTGCCAGATGACCTCTCAGAACTGTACAAGACAGATCCTGAAGAGGATTACAATCAACGCAAGACCCGAATCCAATGGATTCGAAGATATTGGGCAAAACAATGGTTCAAATACCAAGTTGTAACCCAGGAATATGCTGAGAAAAATGCCATCAAGAGACCATGGGGAGACATCCTATACAAGAATCTTCAACCCAGGTCCAGAGATGAAGTCATTGAACAAGGCTTCTATCCCTGCATGGTCCATGGGCCACAGCCTGTTGATGCACACCCATCGTCACTACTATGGTGTCGTGACGACATTCTGTTCAAGCGCAACTTCCAGTTTGCCTAGAACTCCACGAAGCAAAACAAGAAGACATTGGGACTAGACTTCAACCCTGGTCCCTCAGCTCCAAGGGCTGATGGCACACGAGATGCAGAACCCAATGTCGTCGGTCCTTTCTACAACCTTGAAGGCCTCATCACCCATATCTTGGTTCAAGGGACTGCAGTGAATGAGCCTGCAGCTAACGCTGAATCAGATGAAGCCCCTGCGGCACCGAAGCCAAAGAAGTTGAAGAAGCCTAAAGCTTCAAAGCCAGCCCCTTCACCAAAAATCTCACGAGCGAAGCCACTGGCAAGTGCACCTCCTGAAGACAGTGTGCAGTCTGAAGATTTATCACGCATCTCCAAGCCCCAGAAGGTCAAGATGCCTCTGCCACACACCGGCCAAGAGCTCACAGTTGCTGCCATTCTGTGCAATGATGCCATTGATCTGTCAAGTGATGAAGATCTTGCAGATGACGCTCTTGAGCAACTCATCGAGAGCAAAGAAGAAGCGGAAATCTTCAATGATCTGCCTCTCTTTGATGTGACAATCATCCACAACTTCATTGATGAGTGGTTTGACACGCCAAACATCAGCTTCAAAGATCTGCAGCTACCCATTGGCCTTAGTGTCGCCTTCCATGGCGCCATTGCTTCAGAGTTAGCTATCGCCCAGCGCATTATTGAACTGAAGCAAAAGATTGACTATGAAAAGGCTCAGTTCAAGAAGCATATGGCCAAGCTCAGCGTGCAAGAAGTGAAGAACTTCAAGATTATGCTGCACGAGTTCAAGGAAGCCTTTCTCAAGAAACGTGCAGAAGCTCAAGGTTCTCGTGAGCGCATGAAAGTTCTGGCTGACAAATGTGTGCAGGCCTACAATGAGGCTGAGAAGCGCAAGGACCTTGGGCGTACTGGCAGCAAAGAAGATGAAGAAGCCAGCTACGGCTGAACCTGACACACCAAGGCAGGAAGCAGATCCCATTGTCTTCCCAACTAGAATGACTAGCTCGAAGCCAAAAAGCCGGTCAACCGCTTCAGAGCTCAAGAAGACGAGGACTGCTGAGGCTGAAGCCAGGAAGAGGAAACATCCTGAAGCCTCTCCTATTGCCCCCTCCAAGAAGAAGAGGAAGACCAAGAAAGATCGGGCTGCTCCCGCAGAGCCTTTGATAGTTGAACCCATTTCCATGGTTCGTCCTGACGCTGAACACCAACTGACAATCCATGAGCCTGCTTTCACAGAGACTCATGAAGCTGAAGACTTTCCAGCAGCTGATCACATCGCTGCTGAAGACATTGGTCAACATGACCATGCAGAAGATGGTGCAGTCCTTCCTTAGCTCGAGAACAGCGAACTCATCAGTATTGGTCGTCCTCTGACGCCAATCGCTCAGGATGCTTCATGGGCTGATCGCCCACAAGAGGAAGAAGACATTGAGGCCCAGCCAACTACAACTCCATAGGCGTCACCCGCATTGCGCAGGCTTCGCAAAGGTCCAAGGCCTCAAGTCTCTGCTGAAGACATTCCGGCTGCATCAGCCGATGAAGAAGAAACCCCAAGCGCTGCTACACCCCCGTCTCACCAAGAAGCTGTTCTCGAGGAGAACGTGACTGTGACCGACCCTCCAGCTCATCAAGTGGAGGTTGAACATCTTGAGGCTGCCACCACCAACACCACTGAAACCACTGACGCTGTCATGGCTGAAGCTAATGTGGAGCCCTCACCAACAAAAGCACCAGAAGACAGTGAAGCCACTGATCCCGTCGCTTCTGTTCCTGCGTCTGCTGCCGGTCCCCAGTTCGACTATCATGTTGAGCACAGGCCTCAGGTGCAGAAGCCAATCCCAAGATTGCCCAGGTTCCCAGGTCCTGCATCAGCACCTGGATCATTCAATATCAATGGCTTCAGAGCAGACAACACATTCTTCAATAGCTCCAAGAACCCCTACTCAAGGGAAAGAATATCATCTGATCGGTTCTGGAGTTATCCGCAGCGAAGCTATTACTCCTGCATTCTATACAATCAAGGTCGCATCTTCCCCCACAAGCGTCTTGACATTGAAGATATAGCTGGTCTGCCCTGTCTGGAAGAAGCTCTGGACTTCTTCAAAGAAGTTGGATTGCTGCCGTTCGTCACTGACCAAGAGCATTGGAATGAAGAGTTGCTGCTCCAATTCTATGCCACACTTCATATCCACGGGTATAGCAGAGATCCGAAGACTTGGGTCCTGGAGTGGATGACAGGAAACGTTCATCACGAAGCCAAAGCCTTTGACATCATTGAGCTCACTGGTTTGCCCACTCCTGGCGATCTCTACGAGCATGGCTGTCAGCTTCATAGTGAAGCTATTGAGAGCATCTTTCAGAAGATTGAACCTAATATGCTCAGTATGATGAAGCCATTGCCCCAAGATGCTGCTTATCCCATGGAGTTCTTCGTTGAAGACCTTGAGTATCTGCCAAGAACCCTTTATCACATCATAAGGCGAACTCTCTGGCCAATCAAAGGACATTCTCCCCATGCCAAGCTGGAAGATGCAATGAAGACTTTGGTCTTCTACATTCTTCATGGAAAATGCTTCAATACACAGGATTTCTTCATTCGCCAACTTGCTGCATCTGGCTCTGATATGTTTGGTTTGAAGTTCTACGCCCCTTGGGTGATGCGGCTGATCAAACTTCACTTCGCTATTTCATATCAGCCCTCGGCCCGCAACCATCGAATCTTTTTGCCTGATGTGGATATGTCTATTGAAGCCATCTATCCTGAGCCTGCCAAGGAACCTCTCAGTCTTCAGAATGCAGAGCATCAAAGTTTCACTCAGAATGTTGAAGGCGTGGAAGCTGTAACTCGTGTGTATCCTTTGGCTGGCACTACACGTGCACCGCATCCTGCTCTCACTGAAGCCACTGACAGTACAACTGCTCCACGACCCAAGAAGCGCACTCGTGTTCTCAACGACCGAGAGCTCCTTGTGGCTCTTCATAAAAAACAGGATAGGCATCATGAATAGTTGAAGCATCAGATGCAAAGCCTCTTGGTGGATGTTAATCGCATTCGCAATCTTGCCACCAAGAATGCTTTTGTTGCCCATGAAACCTCTCGCCGCACATGGAAAGGGCTAACGCTGATGTGTTCTGAAGATGATCTTCAAGAGGATGGCTTCACTGAGCGATTCAAGTTTGACTCCACACCTCCTTGAAGGGCTGTGCTGTGACGAACTCCATCCCTTGAAGACTCTGAATTCTCTTCCTCTCCTGCAACTGTGAATGCCAGAGTGATCGAGGATGAAGATGATGCTACTTTAGCGCCACCTCCTTCAGCACGCTTTGACTCTGCTCCAAGCTCTTCAGCACCGCCAAACACCACCAACGACCCTGCTGCTTCACCTACTCCTCATGGGAACGAGTAGATGCTCTATGTCTTCAAACCTTTTTGGTCCTTACTGACAAAAGGGGGAGAAGCATATGAGGTTGATAGTCTTCAAGCGGGTCCAATGGGCGGGTGCTTTATATTTTGCTTCGTGCTTACAATTCTCGTTTTGCTACATTTGGTTCTTTGAGTTGTAACACTTAAACTCGATGGTCGTCTGCTACTTATCTGCCACCTTGTGTTGCGATGATAAATTCCGCATGTGCGACGATAAATTCCGCACTTAGATCATTCTGCAGACGTCCATTTTCCATTATGCATGTCATTATCTTCATATACTTTCACATGCATAGTGGATTGTCATCATAAGTTGAAGTGGATCTCCACAAGTACAACCTGCCATGTGCATTTGCATTCCAAAAGCAAATTACTTATATGCACATCTTCAGGGGGAGCCCTTGCAACTTATGAAGACAATTCCTTATCCTTTACAATTTCACAGATTATATTCCCTGTTGAAAACTTCAACTAGTTTGTCATCAATCACCAAAAAGGGGGAGATTATAAGTGCATCTAGTGCCACCCCTAGTTGGTTTTGGAGTATTGACGACAAACCTAGTTGAGGGACTAATGTGTTTGTGAGAATTGCAGGATAACACAGGTAGAAGTCCCTCATTGATTCGGTTTTCCTACAAGAGATGACCCCTAAAAATGTATGAAGACATTGAAGTCAAAGGTGGTATATGAAGATATTCACATTGAAGACTATGACAAGAGAAGACACCACATGAAGCCTATGGAGCTCGAAGACTTAGATCTTTCGTAGTTCTCTTTCTTCTGCGTTGAGTCATAGGAACCACCATACTGTTAAGTGGGGTCCAAGAGAACCAGTCGGAATGACTGAAGTGATGCTTAAACAAAACCTATGTCTTCGAGTGAAGACTATGAGAGCGAATCTTGTCTAGAGTCGGACAAGTCAGCTTTGCTTATAGCCCAAGTAAAGTTGATGTGTGAGTTTGAAATCTGACCGTTGGAACACGTGTCAGTTCCTTAGTGACCCAGGGTCATTTCGGACAAATTAGGTCGGGTTGCCAAGTGGCTATAAATAGCCCACCCCCTACAACCATAAACGGTTGGCTGCTCAGATTCAAAGTACGGCTTTTATCGTTTGAGAGCAACCCACCTCGAAGCCTTTGAGAGATAATTCCTTGCAAGGATAAAGCCCTAACCACCCAGAGCCAAAGAGAATTAGGCATCACTTAAGTCTTCTTGTCTGTGTGATCTCAAGACTTATTACACTTGAGGACTGTGCATCCTCCAGCCGGTTAGGCGTCGCGTTCTGAGCATCCAAGAGACATTGTGGATTGCCGGTGAACGAAGTCTGTGAAGGTTTGGGAGTCTACCTTGAAGACTTACCAGAGTGATTGGGCGAGGTCTGTGTGACTTTAGCTCAAGGGGAATACGGTGAGGACTGGGTGTCCTGAGCTGCGTGTTCAGGACTGGGTGTCCGGGACTGTGTGTCCTAAGGTTTAAATACCTAGCCGCCCTAACCAGACGTACAGTTGTCACAGCAACTGGAACTGGTCCAACAAATCATTGTCTTCAGCGAGTCACTGGTTTCATCTTCCCTTCCCTTTACTTACTGTTACTCCTTGTGAAGTCATTGTATGTTCGCACTATCTTTTGTCTTCACTGAGTGACTGCGTGTTCTGTGTGGCTTCACAATATCTTCCTACCTGATCCTTACTACATTGCTGCTATTAGTCATTGTGCTTTCACTCTATTGAATACTTGACTATGGCTTGCCTAGTGTAGTCTACCATCCGCTGCAGGGTAATAGGTTTATTTGTATCGTTTGTCTTCATAACTTCGACGTTTTGAAGACTTTCATAAAAATCGCCTATTCACCCCCCCTCTAGTCGATATAACGCACTTTCAGTGACAGGTTTGGACCAACACTCATGAGGAGCACTGGCTCGGGGGCTGATTAAGAGTCCTCGGGTGCTAGCCGGTCCCTAAGCAAGTTTTGTTGTTCTTAGGCAAATGGTAAACCAAAGTTGGGCCTTGGTGGAAGAGTTTTATTCAAAGCGAACTGTCAAGAGGGGCCCATAGACCCTAATCGTGTTAGAGATGCAAAATCAAGGAACAAAACACTGGTATGACGGAAACTTGGGCGGCATGAGTGGCACAAAACACTAAGCAAAAGGCCGAGCCTTCCACCCATTACCATGCATATATGTGCATTAATTAAATAAAAGATATTGTGATATCCTATGATATCCATGTCCCAACATGAAACAACCTGCAACTGCACCTGCAACTAGCAATGCTATAAAAGGGGTTGAACAATGGTTTGGTGGGATGGTGAAAAAGGTAAGGGGCTTATCATGGCAATTTGGGAGGCTTGATAAGCAAGTGGTAGGTAGCGCGACATAGCGATAGCATTGAGTCAACTAGCAAGACAAAGATATTAATGGTATCCAAGGTGACGGTCATCTTGCATGAAATCTCGCTAGGAAGTAGTCCGAATCCATGAAGAAGACGAACGGGTGTAGTCGAACGAATCATCACGATCGCAACGAAATAAGAACTATCAAGAAGAAGCACAACCAGAAAGAAGCAAACACCATCGTAAACACACAAGCATAAACATGACATGAGGCACACCAAGTATAATGCATGTCAGGTTTAATGATTCATCGCACGACAAAGTGCAACAAACAACACTACAAATTAAGTGAAGCTCAATATGCAACAAGTTGCATATTGAAGAAACACCACATTCATTTATTTAGTTTGCTCTTCTTATGAATAAAACAAGATTAAATGTTGGTTAACATGGCAAGAGGTGAAGCATGAGTAAACAAACCATTTAGGCAAGTTCAAATGAGGTCGGAAATAAAAAAAACAACAATTTTGATGAATCCCCACATGTATTTGGCAATTTAATGCAAACAACACTTTTAAACATTTTAAATGTTGTTATCATGATGCGAATGACATATTAAAGTTTTATGCAATTTTACGAAAATGTTAACATGAGCACGTTATGAAACATTTGGTCAACACGGCGGAACGAAAGGGGTGCCACGGCAACGACAACGGAAATGGTGCCATGGCAACATTCCGATGATCCTACAACTCATTGAGATACCGTTGCAAAAGAGTAAGTGTGCGGATGTGCTGAACATGTTAGAGATGGTGGGGTGATCCCGGTTACCGGGTTCCCACGAGTCGATGGCATGGCAAATAAGGAGGAGCGTGCAACGGCTCCTACTCGGTGCAAACATAGGGTTCATCTCATACAACACACATGCATTCGTTCACGGACGGTCGTCTCAGCGATTATACCTTTGAAGCATGCGTTTGAGACGGTTCGGGTTCGATGGAACGTAGTTGTTCATGGGTCGTCGTGGGAAGTAGTCGTAAATGACAATGGTAGTGGAAGTAGTGGTTCATGTTTCATAGTCGTACGCACTCCGTAGATGATTAGGGTCACGGCGAGTAACTTGATGTCCACAAGATCGATGGTAGAGGAGGTAGTTGTACTATTCATCGGTCGTTGTGGTACTTGGGGTCTTCGACTTGTCGGTCTTGATTCTCGCGACGGTAGTGGTAAACATTGTAGTCGAACTTGGCGATTCAAAGGGTACTTGGTGGTATTCCCTGTTGTCAAACTTGAGGGGATCTTGGATTTGGAATCTTGGCGTACTGGTTCGGTGGTCAAGCAGGTACTTGGCAGCAAAACAGAGACGATGTCTAAATGGCCGAAACAAACCAACCGCATCTGAAGGCAGCAGCTTGTAGACATGGATGTTCGGGGCGGGGCAGCTGGTCGCGACAAGAGATGGCGGCAGGGGTGTTCTGCTTGGACGGGGAGCAGCAGGGGAGGTCGCATGGCGATGTGGAGGAGAAATTGTAGGAGATGGTCTCGACCATGGCGTCCCTGCGCTAGCCAACGAGCTCATGGCCTGTAGTAGCAGCAAGGCGCAGAACAGGACGGGTACTTGGCGAGTCCGCACGTAGAGGTACTTGGCGAACTTGAGGAGGTAGTCTTGGCATGTAGGGACAATAT
Organism: Triticum dicoccoides; assembly: GCF_002162155.2. Lineage (NCBI taxonomy): Eukaryota > Viridiplantae > Streptophyta > Magnoliopsida > Poales > Poaceae > Triticum > Triticum dicoccoides. The sequence goes on from NC_041390.1 coordinate 325,506,804, forward strand.
ATGAGACTTGGGCGGCGCTGGGCATCGGGATCGGTAGCGTGCTCGCTGGGGCATGGAGCTTGTCACCGGCAAGGGAGTCGGCAATGGTGGAGACGGAGCTGAAGAAGGACGACGACTGGTGGTGGATCGTGCCCGTGGAGATGGGGCCGAGGGCGGGCTTGCGGTGGCGTTGGCGATTCCGAAGATGGTAGAATCCATGCGAAGGTGTGGCAGACGGAGCAGAGCTAGGCGTCGGGGAGGTCGAGATGGCGGTGGGGCTTAGACGCCTGCACGCGGATGAGGGTGCCATGGGAGGCAGCTGCGCGGGGACTAGGTCATGGCGACGACCGATGGAGAGGGGCTTCGAGCGGGGAGAGTTGGCTATGCTCCTCTCTATCTCTGTGTGAGTGTGGCGGCGTAGGAGGGGGATGAAGGGGGAGAGGGGCGATAGATCAGGGAGTCGTGTAGGGTTAACGAGGGTGGATCGAGGGATCGACTAGGGTTAAGATGGGGGTGAATGGGCCTCTGGTGGCTGCGGATGCAGGAGGCCCAAGTGGGCTGGACTCTCTTCTCTCTACCTCTTATTTTCTTTAAGAGAAAAGCATTAGAGAGAAGAAAAAGGAAGAGGGGGTTAGGGAAAGAATTTGAGCTTGCGGATAATTTCCCCGGACTCAGAAAAATGAGCTTGATCCAGGAAAAATAGAAGTGAGCATGATTGCAAGATTTAAATTCAAATTCATTTGAATTTAATTAAAATGGTTTGAACAAGGACGAGGAATTCGAAGTGCCCAAAAATGTTGAGAGTTTAGGAAGAGCCTCAATAAACGGGAAAAGAATTATAGGCAAGGTTAGAGAGTCAAAACTTCAGGAAGGAAAGGCCAAGGGATTTAACATGCACGTGTGTTGTGGTAAATTCCAAATTAATGGAATATAATTTTATAGCTCGCTAATAATATTGGGAGGATATATGTATTAAAGAGAAGTTCACAATGTGAGTTCCCTCGGTTTAAATGGATCAAAGACCATACAATTTATTTAGTTAAGTTTTAAAAAAGGTTGCATGATGACATGATGCAATGCAACAAGCAAATAAAACACACGGTGATAACGAAATATATGGAAGGCGTCTAGAGCATCAGTCTCGGGTCGTTACAACTCTCCTCCACTTACAAGAGATCTCGCCCCGAGATCTAGGGATGGCACTAGAGAGAAACGGAAGAAGGAAAAGGTAAAACTAAGTTGCTTCTTGAGAAAAGGGTGAAACCAATGAACCTTGAGAGGTTAAACAATTTCAAGGAAAGAATACAATGGAGATGAACAAAGTTGAAAACACTTTGTCAGAAAAGAGGAACAAGGAACATGACGAGAACCTTGTAGGTTGAAACATGGAACACAAGCTCAATGAACCAATAAGAATATGCCACCACACCAGTTGGAACGAGATATACAAGGAACGAGAAAGAACAATTTCGGCAGCACTCCGATTGAAAAGAGGAGCAAAACTTGATAAGATGAAAAGAACTTGAAGAGATGACACAACACTCTGGTTAAATGGAAAAGCAAGGAAAAGATCATGATCTTGACACAATGAGACGATGGTCAAAGAGAGCAACATCACCATGCCTCTGGAACGAAAGAGTAGAAGGTGGATTGATGGAAAGAAAATAATGGAGAAGAAAATGGCAACTCCTTCCACAAATGAATTTGAAAAAACATCCTTACAAAGAAGGCTTGAATGGAGTTGTTGAAAAAATCAACAACGAAAACAATAAGATGCTTGTGGGCTTATGAAAACATCTCAAAACTTGAGGTGAAATTCTGCCTCTAACGAAAACAATTGCTTGCTTGAGATCAACGAAGAGATGAAAAACCTCTTTCCCGAAAGGCTGCATAGATAACTTGGGTCATGGATAATCACCATAAATAGCAAAAACCCTTATGGGAAGGCTTTAGGTGAAATCTTTACCAAGACAAGTCCAACGAAGAGATTGATGGGCTGAAAAGATCTCTTGAACAAAGAGAAAATTGATGGTTTTAAAATATCTCATTCTTGACAACTTGTGAATCATGAAACACGAAGGGAAATTATCAAGATTGACATAACACCACATCAAAAGATAAGACAGAATTTCACTTCGGAATGCAAGATGAAGAATGCTTGAACTCCTCAAAACAAAACATGTATTGAGCACCATGTTTAATTTTGAGTATAGCTTGGCGGATCATAACTTCGAGAGAAATCTTGAAAAACAATTGAAGAATGAAAGCAATCCTTGACGAACCACCATGTAGAGCCTCCATGAAGAACTCCGGTAATAAAAGGATGATAAAAAGAAAGAGAAGTTGAAAACACAAGGTGAAGCCTTATAATGATTTAGATGGAGCTCGCGACGATATAATTGAGAGCTTGAGACTCTGGAAAGAAAAGGATGAAACACTTGATCTGGGAATTTTGACGAGCCTCCGTGATAAGGAATTAAATCACCTCGATGATAAGAATTATGTCATCCTTATCGTTCATCAACTTAAATTGATAACAAGCAACAAAATTGGCATGCCACTTATTCTTCTTGAAGGATTAAGGATAGATATAGCGCAAACTTGAGAAGGTCTTGATGGAACCATCGCTGGAGTTTGGAAACAACGAACGAATTAATACGATAACAAAGGAAGAGAAATCTTGAACGAACCACCGTAAGAATTGAAAATGAACGAATATACTCGAGGTAATTTAGATGCAAGAAAATGAAGAGATGTCAAGCTGACTAGAGAATACTTGAACGATGCACTGGTAAGATTTGGAGAATGAGAGCTGAAAGTTGAGAATGAATAATTCTAAAATGATGGGCTCCGGAAAATCAAGAATGGAAAGAAAGTCATGAAATGCTTTGGACGGGTGAAAAGAATTCTCACTATCGAAAACAATTGCGAGGATGGCACAAAGCTAGAATCACGAATCTTCGAGAGAACAAACAAGATTTAGAGGAAATAATTCTTCTTCGGTCTTCAAATGTTGAGAATGATGATGAGAACCACCATGACAATTGATGAGACACTCCGAAACAATGAAGAATAGAAATGCTGAACCAATGATGAAAATGTTTTGAAAGCGATCTTGGAGAAGAAATATGCCTGATGATAATTCATCATTCTTAAGCCAAATTTTGAAAAAGAATTTGAGAATAACTCCAGAACATTCACAAGAGTCAAGTAAGATCCTGGGAAAAGACCTGTGGGTTAGAGCCCACTCAAAGATACACCGTTGAAATGGTTGCTTGAAAGAGATTGCACCGGTTGAATTAAATGGCTTGAATGAGATAACAACCTCGAGATAGCTTGAACGGATCTTGAATAGAAGCACGAATCTTTCGAGATATGTTCAGCTCTCCATAACAAATGGAAAGCGAGAGGTGAATGATTAAGAGATACACCAGCATAAGAAAGCACTTGAAACGAGGAAGGGGATAAGATCAACACCTACAACTTGAATTGAATCCACCGGAAAAGAATACGAGAATGAAGAATGATAAACTTTAAGCTTCCTTAGCATCTTCCTGAGAATCACCAGATAAGAACATTCAAAGAAAAGGATGAAGATACCTCTCACAAATAAAATGATACATGATTAAGAAATCTAAATCATTGAAGAAAAAGGGTGGGAGGTCCCGAAAAACAAAGACAACTTGGGATGGATGAGACAAACACCGTTGAGAAAACTTAGAATTGATCTCGCGAATTTTGAAATGATCAGATCCACTTGAAGAGAAGTACGCCGGTCAGAAAAGAATTAACATGACAACCTCGATGATCAAGAAGGATTACTATTTACATAGAAATATGAGAACACCGCTTAGGAAAGGTATGGATTCAACACTTTACATTGAAGCAACTCAAATACCACAACTCAAAACAAAGCAAAGGATTTGGCTTGCAAAAGTAGCCGGAAACAAATACATAACCCATCATGCATTTGTTGGAAGGATAAACCTAGGTAACTACTTGAATTCCCACCTATGAACTCCCTAAACTTTCCTGTTATGCAATCTGGTGTTGGGGATATAGGGAGGCATAAATATATCACAAACTAACAAGCCTTACGCTCCAACTGTATCCATCCTTCAACACATAACCAAGAAACCTTAGGAAATCGTGTACCTCAGACCTTTAAAAACATTCGATATACTAGATGTGGCAATACATCTGATCGCTCTCCCCAGTACTGGGTGTCGTCAAACTACTCTCACCACAAAGAGTATAGAAGTGTTTTCGATGTCGGTGACCTCTGGTATTCCAGAACTGAAACGATAAGCACTGTTACAAAAACACCTTGGAGCTCAACTCCCCGGGACACTTCCACAACCCCTAAATGTCAGGAGGCACCAAGACAGAATTCCCATCACAATGATATCGCAACGATCCAACAATACCCACGTGATCCTAAAAAAATTTGAGTGAAAAAGAGAAGAGTAAAGTCAAAACATCTACCTCAGGTGTCCTCACCAGAGCGACAAAGGGGATAAGGAGTAAAAAGAATTCCTACTCTCTGATATAACTGGACTCAAAATACTTTTTTCTATAGTCAAAAATGGCAGCGGTTCAATCAATCAAGGGGGCTCCTAAGGATCGGTAACACTCTGATACCAACTTGTAGCGCCCAAGATGCGATTCTATCCCAATCACATGATGAATTCATGATCGGGGCACAATCGCATTTCGAGCACATAGCAAGGTGGACATCATCACAACATACCATGTACTAAATAGATGAGGATACAAGACAAAGGCTTACACTCGCCACAAGCTACAACATGAATACAATAGTTCATCAATACATAGAAATCATCATACAGAATAGCAGGATCCGACTACAGATGAAATCAAACGAAAAACAAGAACGACATCCACCCTGTTAATCCCAGGCTCCCCGACCCAGAACCTATCCCTTGATCGAAGAAGAATCAAAAGAACTCCAAAACAAGCAAGCATCGCTCTCGTGTCAAGGCTTCGGCTTACCTGTACCTGCAACTGTTGTTGTAGTAAAATGTGAGCCAAAAGGACTCAGCAATCCCATTACCATGGGTATCAAGACTAGCAAAGCTTAATGGGTATGGAATGGACAAGTGGTGAGGTTGCAGCAAGCGACTAAGCATTGTATGGTGGCTATCTTACGGGTACAAGAGTAAGATGAGAAACTACGCAAACGATCTCAAACTAGTAATGATAAAGAAGTGATCCTAAACTACTTACATTCAAACATAACCCAACTGTGTTCTCTTCTCAAATGCACCCGAAAAGAGATAGTCACGGTTGCGCACGCGGTTGGTCTATTTTAATTCGAATCTGGTGACAAATTCTCTACAACCGGATATTAAAAACTCCCATCTACCACATAATCGTGGGCATGACTCTGAAAAGTTTAAACCCTACATGCCCATGACAAGATCACGATCCGCGGAGACAATCCTCCATCTCGAGACCCTCCGTTCAGACTCGGAATCCCGGTGCACAAGACATTTCGACAATGGTAAAACAAGTCCAGCAAGACCTCCCGATGTGCCGACACCATGATAGTAGCCGCGCGTATCTCGTCTCAGGCCACGATCGGATTGTCCAAACTTCCGGTAGGCCAAATCCAGAGTTGCCCCTGGCGATCATCGGTGGTTGGCAGGTTTGGACCAACACTCAGGAGGAGCACTGGCCAGGGGGTTGATTAAGAGTCCTTGGGTGCTAGCCGGTCCCTATGCAAGTATTAGTTGTTATTAAGAAAATGGTAAAACCAACATTGGGCCTTGCTGGAAGAGTTTTATTCAAAGTGAACTGTCAAGAGGGCCCCATAAACCCTGATCGTGTTAGGGACTCAAAATCAAGGAACATAACACCGGAATGACGAAAACTATGGTGGCATGAGTGGAACAAAACACCAGGCAAAAGGCCGAGACTTCCACCCATTACCAAGTATATATTGTAACACCCACAATGCGGCTATATCTCCCACGTGTCGGGGCACGACTTAGAGGCATAGCCGCATGGTAGTTTTGTCACAAGAGGGGTAATCTTCACACAATCCCATAACCTGAATAAGAAAGGGATAAAGAGTTGGCTTACAATCGCCACTTCACAGAATACAGAAATAATTCATACATCATCCAAATACACTCAAAGACCGACTACGGCCAAATCCGAATAAAAAGGAAGATAAACCCCAAATGCTAGATCCCCGATCGTCCCAACTGGGCTCCACTACTGATCATGAGGAAACGAAACATAGTAACGACCCAAATCCTCGTCGAACTCCCACTTGAGTTCAGTAGCATCACCTGCACTGGTATCCTCAGCACCTGCAACTGTTTGGAAGTATCCGTGAGTCACGAGGACTCAGCAATCTCACACCCGCAAGATCAAGACTATTTAAGCTTATGGGTAGGAGAAGGTAGTGAGGTGGAGCTGCAGCAAGCACTAAGCATATATGGTGGCTAACATACGCAAATAAGAGCGAGAAGAGAAGCAACGCCATGGTCGAGAAGCTAGAAGTGATCAAGAAGTGATTCTAAAACTACTTACGTTCAAGCATAACACAAGACCGTGTTCACTTCTCGGACTCCGCCGAAAAGAGACCATCACGGCTACACATGCGGTTGATGTATTTTAAGTAAGTCAAGTGTCAAGTTCTCTAAAAGCGGATACTAAAAAATTCCCATCTGCCACATAACCGCGGGCATGGCTCTCGAAAGTTTATACCCTGCAGGGGTGTCCCAACTTATCCCATCACGATCTCTCGTTGTCAACGAAAGATATTCCTTCTCCCAGAAAAACCCGATCAGTCTCGGAATCCCGGTTACAAGACATTTCAACAATGGTAAAACAAGACCAGCAAGACCACCCAATTGTGCCGACAAATCCTGATAGGATATGCACATAACTCGTTCTCAGGGCACACTGGATGAGTAATCCGTACAACTAAAACCAGCCCTCAAGTTTCCCCGAGGTGGCGCTGCAAAGGGCTCTAGTTTGGACCAACGCTCAGAGGAGTAGTGGCCCGGGGTGGGGTGGGGGGTTAATAAAGATGACCCTCGGGCTCGTGGAAAACCAAGGGAAAAGGCTTAGGTGGCAAATGTTAAAACCAAAGTTGGGCCTTGCTGGAGGAGTTTTATTCAAAGCAAACTGTCAAGGGGGTCCCATAACCCCAACCACATAAGGAACTCAAAATCAAGGAACATAACACCGGTATGACCGAAACTAGGGCGACAAGAGTGGGACAAAACACCAGGCAAAAGGCCGAGCCTTCAACCCTTTACCAAGTATGTAGATGCATTAAAATTAAATAAGAGATATTGTGATATCCCAACATATCCATGTTCCAACATGGAACAAACTTGAACTTCACCTGCAACTAGCAACGCTATAAGAGGTGCTGAGCAAAAGCGGTAACATAGCCAAACAATGGTTTGCTAGGAAGGTGGGTTAGAGGCTTGACATGGCAATATGGGAGGCATGATAAACAAGTGGTAGGTAGCGCGACATAGTGATAGAGAGAACAACTAGCAAAGCAAAGATAGAAGTGATATCGAGGGTATGGTCATCTTGCCTACAATGTTCTCAGAGTTGTCGTAAGCTTGATCCTCATTAGCGTACTCGACAGGTTCCTCATTCACATACTCGTCTCCCGGCTCTACGCAAAGCAAGAATACAAGCAATGGAACAACAATCAATCACGGTGCAATGCACAAACAACATGATGCAAGACATGGCATGATATGCAAGATATGACGTGCAATGCATATGCGTGCTCCGAAAGGGAAAGAATGATCAAGGCATCAACTTGGCAAACCAAGTATGCTGCTGGAAAGGTGATGTGATTTCGGTTGAAATCGGTATAAAGATCACCAGAAACGGATGCACGGTTTGCAAATGGCAAGCAACACAAGAATGACGCAAATATGCGATTAACAGCATGATGCCACATCAAATGCAACGAGAAACTAAGCTACTGCACTCCAACATAGCAAAAAAGCATATGGCAGTGATTTGCAAGAGATGCTTGGCAAAACATGAACACTGAGCTGCGGCTAAATCACAATAGAACAGGTTCAAATGAGCATGGCAAAAGTGCAAAAGATATCAGCTTCACAGACTTAGTGAAAATACTAACATGGCATAAACAACATCAGGAAGCAATGTTTAGAGCACGCAAAGATCGTGCTACAGGAACATATCATAGCAAATAAAGGCATGGCAAGATTCTACTAAATGCATAGAAATAAGTCCCTTAATGAACATGAGCCACAAAGGCGCAGAAGATACGGTGGCACCCATGTAAACATAGCAAGTTTTATTAACAGTTTCAGACTTACAAGAAAAACAGAGCATGGTATAAACAGATTCATGGTAGCAAATTTGCGAGATGATGCCACTCACAACAATGCATTAAATGACAACATAAGCATTCCAATAGCACGATGACGTATTCGTGAAGCTAACCATGGCAAGTGCAAGTTAATAGGATGCATGGATCACTAGGAACAACCATGGCAATATTGATTAACATGTTAACAATCTGCTAGGAATAATATATAGCAAAGGAGAGCAAGTAAATGACATGCTAGAGCACTCCATAATTTCAACCAGGGGCATGAATGGATAGAGCATAACAACAAGTTAAATACATCCTTACTGAAGTATCTTAAAATGAGCATGGATCTCATGGTAGTATGAAGTTTACATGTGCGATGGCCTGGCTTATTAGGGATGATAGACTACTCATATCAATAAGGAATTCCTTCTTTTCCGGGAGCCCATTCGGACAGAACTCCAAAGTTAAGCGTGCTCAGCTTGGAGTAGTGTCAGGATGGGTGACCGACCGGGAAGTTGCTCCCGGATGCGCATGAGTGAGGACAAAGTGCGCAGAAAAGACTAGTATTGATCTGTGGGGCCAGTCTAAATCCCTCCAGGAGTAACGACCACCAGCGGGTGTGTCTAGGGCGTTACAAGTTGGTATCAGTGCCGACCCTCGCGGTTACACGGATGGTTGCGGACAGGTGCGCGGTCATGTTGTTCATGACGTTTGTGACCCGTCGTGGCACACGACATGGCACATGTACCGGACTGGATGCACAGACGGTTGTGCCAAGAGGGAACGTTCCTATGGCCCGACGAGGATGTCTGTTCCTCTGAGTGGGGCTGTATGTGATGGCCTGGCTTATTAGGGATGATAGACTACTCATATTAATAAGGAATTCCTTCTTTTCCGGGAGCCCATTCGGACAGAACTCTAAAGTTAAGCGTGCTGAGCTTGGAGTAGTGTCAGGATGGGTTACCGACCGGGAAGTTGCTCCCGGGTGCGCATGAGTGAGGACAAAGTGCATAGAAAAGACTAGTATTGATCTGTGGGGCCAGTCTAGATCCCTCCAGGAGTAACGACCACCTGCGGGTGTGTCCAGGGCGTTACAACATGGCATCAAAATAACAGCAGGAAAAGGATGGCATGATGTAGCTCAAAACATATGTAGACCTCATAGTTTGCATGCTTGTGCTAGTCACCACATAGATAAAAAAATCCAAGAATTACACCTCTTTAAAGATGGCATGATGTAGCTCAAAACATATGTAGACCTCATGCTCATAGAGTGCACACATCAAATGCAACAAAAATGACAAAACACCATGATCTGATAAGTACCAGCAGTTAACATTTTATAGCACTCTTGAAGTAATGAAAATGGCATCATAATGGATAGTAACATGCATGGAAATGCTTCTAACATGAAGAGCTCAACCAGACGAACATTTCGACATAACATATGAATGATTTGGCGCCACGGTCACCGAGATATGACATGTTGAATAGCGCATGAAAATTACAGGGGAACCGGGGACTTAGTGAAAATCACCTCGCCCAGATCCAGATCTAGGGTTTCACGGATTTCGAGGATGGTCGGAGTTGTCACTGGAGTTTATGGAGGTGCCGGCCGAAGCTTGGGGAGACGGTGGCCGGACCCGTGTCGCCGGATCTGGCCGGGAGGAGGCGCCAGGCGGAGGAGACGGCGCGGCGCGGAGAGGACGGCGGATCGGGCGGCGCCGGCGTGCCGCGGCGGCGACGGGCGGTGTCCATTGGCGGGAGGCGGCGAGGCGCACCGGCAAAGGTCGCAGCGGAGCGCGGCGGCGGCGGGGCGCGGACGTTCGGGCGGCGGCGGCGGGCCCCGCAGCCGAGCGGTGTGGCGGATCCGGGAGCCACGTGGCACCCTCCGATTGGCGCGTGCGCAACGGCGATTTTGTCCGGCGAGGGGCGGACATGTCCGGTGGCGGCGGGGGATGAATTTTTAGGGTTTGGACCAGGATTTTGGAGGGGATGCACATATTTATAGGTGGATAGAGATAGGAGTGTCCAAATGAGGTGCGGTTTTCGCCCACACGATCGTGATCCAACGACAGAGAACATGGAGGTGGTTTAGATGGGTTATTGGGCTGTTTTGGAGGGTTGTTGGGCTGCAACACAAAAGAGGCTTATGCGGTTACCCTGTTAACCGTTGGGGCATCAAGCGACCTCAAAATGGAACAAAATTTGATAGGCGGTCTACCGGTGATGTACCAAGGCCACTTGACAAATCTCGACCCATTCCGAGAATGTTTTTTTATACCGCTCACGAAAGAGACAAGAGGGGTGCACCGGGTGCATGTGGGAGTGTCGGATTGCGAAAAGAACAATGGGGAAAAAGCTCGGATGCTTGAGACAAACACGAATGCAAATGCGATGCACATGATGACATGATATGAAATGCATGACATGAACAAAATGCAAAACAAAAGACAAAACCCAACCACGAAGGGAATCTCATAACATAAAGCCGAAAATGGCAAGAGTTGGAGTTACAAATATGGCAAGTTACATCCGGAGTGTTACATATATGTGCAATAATTAAATAAGAGATATTGTGATATCCCATGATATCCATGATATCCATGTCCCAACATGGAACAACCTACAACTGCACCTGCAACTAGCAACGCTATAAGAGGGGCTGAGCAAAGCGGTAACATAGCCACAAAATAGTTTGCTGGGATGGTGAAAAAGGTTAGAGGCTTATCATGGAAATTTGGGAGGCTTGATAAACAAGTGGTAGGTAGAGCAACTTAGCGATAGCATCAAGTCAACTAGCAAGGCAAAGATAGTAATGCTATCCAAGGTGACGTTCATCTTGCCTGAAATCCCGCTAGGAAGAAGACTGAATCCATAAAGAAGATGAACGAGCGTAGTGGAACAAATCCTCATGATCGCAATAGAACAAGAACTATCGTGAAGAAGCACAGCCGGAAAGAAGCAAACAACATGGTAAACATAGAAGCAAAAACATGACATGATGCACAACCAAGTATGATGCATGTCCAGTTTAACGATTCATGGCATGGAAAAGTGCAACAAACAACACTACAAATTAAGCAACAACATGCATATTGAGGAAACACCACAGTCATTTATTTATTTCGCTCTTGTTTACGAACAAGACAAGATTACATGTTGTTTAACATGGCAAGAGGTGAAGCATGAGTAAACTAACTATTTAGGCAAGTTTAAATGAGGCCGGAAATAACAAACAACAATTCCGGTGAATCACCACATGTCATTTGGCAATTTAATGCAAACAACACTTTTAAACATTTTAAATGTTGTTATCATGATGCGGATGACATATTAAAGTTTTATGCAATTTTATGAAAATGCTGGCATGAGCATGTTATGAAACATTTGGTCACCACGGCAGAATGAAAGGGGTGCCACGGCAACGACAACGGAAATGGTGCCACGACAACATTCCGATGATCCGACAACTCACTGAGATACCGGTGCAAAAGAGTAAGTGTGCGGATGTGCGGAACATGCTAGACATGGTGGGGTGATCTGTAACGCCCTCGATGCGGCTATAGCTCCCACGTGTCGAGGCACGACTTAGAGGCATAACCGCATTGAAAGCAATGTCGCAAGTCAGGCAATCATTACAACATCCCATGTAATATATAATAAAAGGGGGAGATAACATAGTTGGCTTACACTCGCCACGTCACATCAGAGTGCATAAATAACATCCATCATACAAATCACTCATGGCCCGACTACGGTGCCAAAATAGAAAAGAACCCAACATGCGACAAGGACCTGAATCGATTACCCCAACTAGGCACCACTACTGATCATCCGGAAAAGACACGTAGTATCGCTGAGAGTCCTTGTCGAACTCCCACTTGAGCTCGTAATCGACAACTGGAGCAGAAACACCTGGACCTGCATCTGGAGTTGTAGTATCTGTGAGCCACAGGGACTCAGCAATCTCACACCCACGCGATCAAGACTATTCAAGCTTATGGGACAGGATAAGGCAAATATATGTGGAGCTGCAGCAAGCGACTAGCATATGTGGTGGCTAACTTATACGCAAAAGAGAGCGAGAAGAGAAGGCGAAGCACGAGCGAGAAGCTAAAGGAACATCCTGCGCAAGCATAACTCCAACACCGTGTCCACTTCCCGGACTCCGCCGAGAAGGGGCCATCACGGTAACTCACATGGTTGATTCATTTTAATTAAGTTTAGTTCAAGTAATCTACAACCGGATATTAACAAATTCCCATCTGCCCATAACCGCGGGCACGGCTTTCGAAAGATCAATCCCTGCAGGGGGGTCCCAACTTAGCCCATAACAAGCTCTCACGGTCAACGAAGGAATAGACCTCCACCCAAGACACACCGATCAGACTCGGTATCTCGGTACAACAAGATGATTCGACAGGTTAAAACAAGTCCAGCAACACCGCCCGAATGTGCCGACAAATCCCGATAGGAGCTGCACATATCTCTTTCTCAGGGCACACTCAGATGAGCAATCCGTACAACTAAAACCAACCCTTGAGTTTCCCCGAGGTGGCGCTGCACAGGGCTCTAGTTCGGACCAACACTCAGAGGAGCACTGGCCCGTGGGGGGGCTAAAATAAAGATGACCTTCGGGCTCCGGAAACCCAAGGGAAAAAGAGGCTAGGTGGCAAATGGTAAAACCAATGTTGGGCATTGCTGGAAAAGCTTTAATCAAGGCGAACTATCAAGGGGTTCCCATTATAGCCCAACCGCGTAAGGGACGCACAATCCGGGAACATAACATCGATATGACGGAAACTAGGGCGGCAAGAGTGGAACAAAACACTAGGCGAGAGGCCGAGCCTTCCACCCTTTACCAAGTATATAGATGCATTAAGATAACATAGCAATATAATGATATCCCAACAAGTAAATAAATGTTCCAACAAGGAACGGCTCCAATCTTCACCTGCAGCTAACAACGCTATAAGAAGGGCTGAGCAAAGCGGTAACATAGCCAATCAACGGTTTGCTAGGACAATGGTGGGTTAGAGGTTCAACATGGCAATTGGGAGGATGACAAGCAAAAGGTAGGCATCGTAGCAGTGGCAAAGCAAAAGAGCGAGCAAACTAGCATAGCAAAGATAGTAGTGATTTTGAGGGTATGATCATCTTGCCTGCACAGTTGTCAGAGTTGACTGGATCCTCACAAGCAAACTCAACGGGCTCCTCGGTAGCGAACTCGTCTCCCGGCTCTACCCAACAAGACAAACAAGCAACAAGGATACAATCAACCACGGGCAAGACCAAGCAATACGATGAAATGACGATATGCTATGCGGGATGCGATGCGGGATGCAAAATGCAAGATATGACAGGAAATGCATGAACCTGGCATCAACTTGGAAAACCAAGTGTGCCACTGGATAGAGGGGATGAAATTGCTTGAAAACGATATAAAGATCATTGAAATTGGAGTTACGGTTTGGAAATGGCAAGCGTTTTAAGATATGACACCGGTATGCGATTTACAGCAAGTAGGCATCTAAATGCAACAAAATGAACATGCTACAGCCACCAAACATGAAAACAAAATACATGGCAGTGAAGTACACAAGATGGTTGACAAAACACTAGCACTGAGCCACGGCCAATTCATACATTAAGAGGTTCAAACAAGCATGGCTAAAACGCAAATGCAAAACAGATTCTAGACTTAGTGAAATTAACACTAGTCTGAAATTTCAGATCACGATGCTCTCTTCGGAGCAGCAAAACAACATGATAGAAAACCTGAACATGACAAGTAAGAACATGGCATGGAGCTACTCAACAAGCTTAACAAAACACCCAAAGTGACCTGGGGCCAAAAGGGTTCACAAAATACTCTACCGAGCTCACGAACATCGCTCGAACACAATCAGTTTTCAGACTTAGTGAAAACTGAGACATGCTGAATTTAACCCACGAAGGCATGTAAACGAGCTCGATGCACTCACTACGGTGCAAGTCATGGCAAGGAAAGCATATAACCAGCAAGAAGGCACAATGTGCTAGGTACACATGGCAAGAACAAAGGCATAGCATGCATGGAACACTAACGGTAGCATCGGCAAAATCGCAAACAAGTTGACGATCTGCCCAGATTAACAACGAAGCAAAAGTTGAGCTCGATTGAGTCAACCTAGAGCACTCCAAATATGTAAACAAAGACATGGATGCATAGAGCATAACATAAATATCAAAACTCCCTTACTGATCATTCTCAAAAGAGGCACGGATCACTAGGAAACAAGCTGGACATATAGCATCACTAAGTCTCTGAAATCAGCAATCTCAGGTACCTCTCTTCGCAAGCTTGCACAAGACAACACACACATCCTAAAAATGCATGAATGGCACCTCTGGAAAGAAGACAAAATGCTTAACAATTCATCCCAAAGGGGCACAGGCATATCATGCACGAATTAAACATGGCAAAAATGACAAAAGTGCATGATGAACTAACGGATCTGCAATTTAACTCACGAAGCCTCCTTCTAACAGCATTTTGGGCATCAAGATGACCTCAAATGCAAATGATGCAATGGAATGAAATGATGTACATGTCGAGGCGAAGATTTTGATATATCATATGCCCAAAACGGAGCTACGGATGTGGAGATACGGGTCCTCGAACAGGAGCATATGGAGTAAAAATCTAGGGACTTAGTGAAAAAAAAACTACCCCAGGATCCAGATCTAGGGTTCGGGCACGCAGCCCGAGACGGCGGCGGATCTCGCCGGGATTCCTGTAGACGACGGCGGCGGCCGGAGAGGAAGTAGCCGGAGCGGGGAGGGGGGCCGGACGGCGAGGAGGAAGCGGCGCGGCGGGCGGTCGCCGGAGCCGAGAGCTCCTCTCCCTGGCGCAGGCGCCGGCGAGGGCTTGGGGCGGCGGGGCGAGGTGCTCCGGGCGGCGGCCGGCAATGGCGCCACGGCGGCCGGAGCGGGCGAGCGTTGCCGGGCTCGGGGGCGGCGACTGGAGGAGGAGGCGGGCGGCGTAGCGGGCCGGGAGGGCCCCGCACTGGCCTCGCGGGCCCGCGGGTGGCGGCGAACTGGGGACCGGCCCCGGGACACGTGGCGGCGGCGGATTCGTCCCGCGGAGCCAGGCGGACACGTCCGGCGCGCGATTTTTGTCCGGCGGCGGCGGGAGGAGTTGGATCTAGGGTTAGGGGGGAGAAGAACCGTGGATTTCGGAGGGGGGTGTATATATAGGCATAAGTGGAGCTAGGAGAGTCCAAATGAGGTGCGGTTTTCGCCCACACGATCATGATCGAACGCTCTAGGGCATGGAGCAGAGTTTGGTGGGCTTTGGGACAATTTTGGAGGGGTGTTGGGCTGCAACACACACGAGGCCTTTTCGGTCCCTCGGTTAACCGTTGGAGTATCAAACGAAGTCCAAATGATACGAAACTTGACAGGCGGTCTACCGGTAGTAAACCAAGGCCGCTTGGCAAGTCTCGGTCCAATCCGGAAATGTTTAATCCCCACACACGAAAGAAAGCTAGAAATGGCTACCGGAGGAGAACAAAGCGCCGGAATGCAAAACGGACAACGGGGAAAATGCTCGAATGCATGAGATGAACACGAATGCAAATGCAAGGCACGTGATGACATGGTATGAGATGCATGAAAACGAAAACAACACACGGAGACAAGGACCCGAACCCGAGAAATAAATATAACTTAGTGCCGGAGACGGTAAGAGTTGGATACAAATATGGAAAGTATAACTGGGGCGTTACAACACTCCACCACTACGAAAAGATCTCGTCCCGAGATCTAGGACTGAAAGAACTCCGGGTACTCAGAACGGAGGTGATCCTCGCGTTCCCAGGTAGCTTCACGGTCAGAATGGTGAGACCACTTGACTTTGAGAAATTTAATTGACTTGTTGCGAGTCTTGGGTTCAGTCTCTTCAAGAATAGCAACTGGGTGCTCACGATAAGAGAGATCTTCTTGGAGCTCAATGTCCTCGAAGTTGACGGTGCGGTCAGGAGTCTTGAAGCACTTTCGAAGCTGAGAGACATGGAACACATCATGAACATTTGCAAAGTTTGAAGGAAGCTCGAGTTGATAGGCGAGGTCGCCTCTCTTGCTGACAATCTTGAAAGGTCCCACGTATCTAGGGGCAAGCTTCCCTTTGATACCGAAGCGACGAGTACCTTTCATAGGAGAGACGCGGAGGTAAACGTGATCTCCGATCTCGAAAGCCAGATCACGGTGCTTACTATCATAGTAGCTCTTCTGGCGGGACTGGGCTGCTTTGAGGTTATCACGAATGACTTTGCACATTTCTTCTGCCTCTGTGATTAGGTCATTGCCCAGCAGCTGACGTTCACCAGTTTCAGACCAGTTGAGAGGGGTACGACACTTCCTGCCATATAGAATTTCAAAAGGGGCTTTGCCCGAACTTGCTTGAAAGCTGTTGTTGTATGAGAATTCAGCATAAGGAAGACAGTCCTCCCACTTCATGCCGAAGGAGATCACACACGCCCTGAGCATATCTTCAAGAATCTGATTGACACGCTCGACTTGACCGCTCGTTTGAGGATGGAAAGCTGTGCTGAAGCGGATGTTGGTGCCCATGGCCTTCTGAAAAGAATCCCAAAACTTGGAGGTAAAGATGCTACCACGGTCTGAAGATATCACTTGAGGAATACCGTGCAGAGAGACAATGCGAGAGGTATAGAGTTCCGCCAATTGAGCTGCAGTGATTGACTCTTTGATAGGCAGAAAATGAGCCACTTTGGTGAGCTTGTCGATGACGACGAATATAGCATCATTGCCACGCTTGGACTTTGGAAACCCAGTCACGAAGTCCATTTCAATGTGGTCAAACTTCCATTCTGGAATGGCAAGAGGTTGGAGGAGACCTCCTGGCCTTTGGTGTTCTGCCTTCACTCTTCTGTAGACATCACACTCGTTCACGAATTGAGCGATCTCGCGCTTCATTCGAGTCCACCAATAAGCTTGCTTGAGGTCCTGATACATCTTCGTACTACCAGGGTGGATGGAGAGGAGAGAGTTGTGAGCCTCGTTCATGATCACCTTACGAAGTTCACCTTTGGGCACAACAATTCGATCCTCGAAGAAGAGAGTGTCCTTGTCATCAAGTCGGTAGCACTTGTACTTGGACTGGCTCTTCGCAATACCAATCTTCACCTTCTTCACCATATCATCAAGAAGCTGGGCTTGGCGAATCTGGTCTTCCAAGGTAGGAGAAACTTGAAGGTTGGCGAGGAAACCTTGAGGAACAATTTGCAGATTAAGTTTGCGGAAAGCTTCACAAAGCTCGGGTTGATAAGGCTTGAGAATCAGACTGTTGCAATATGCTTTCCTGCTCAAAGCGTCAGCAATCACATTAGCCTTGCCTGGAGTATAATCGATACTCGGATTGTACTCTTGAATCATTTCGACCCATCGAGTCTGCCTGAGGTTGAGATTAGGCTGAGTGAAGATGTACTTGAGACTCTTGTGATCAGTGAAAATATCCACTTTCCTTCCCAATAGAAGATGTCTCCAAGTCAACAAAGCGTGCACAACTGCCGCCAACTCGAGATCATGAGTGGGGTAGTTCTTCTCATTAGGTTTCAACTGGCGAGAGGTATAAGCGACAACTTTCTTCTCTTGCATTAGTACAGCACCGAGACCTTGGAGAGAGGCATCACAAAAGACCTCATACGGCTTGGTTTCATTAGGCGGAGTCAGAACTGGAGCAGTGATCAATTTCTCTTTCAAAGTGTTGAAAGCAATATCACACTCCGGAGACCAAACGTACTTGACGTGCTTCTGAAGAAGATTTGAGAGAGGCTTGGCGATCTTAGAAAAGTTTTCAACGAATCTTCGGCAATAGCTTGCGAGACCGAGGAAACTGCGGAGTTGCTTCACGTTCTGAGGAGGCTCCCAATTCACAATTGCGGACACCTTCTCAGGATTCACGGAAATGCCCTTGGCAGAGATGATATGACCAAGATAAAGAACCTCATCGAGCCAAAATTCACACTTGGAGAACTTGGCGTAGAACTGATGTTCTCTGAGCTTGTCAAGTACCAAACGCAAGTGCTTGGCATGATCTTTCTTGTTCTTCGAGAAAACCAGAATGTCGTCGAGATAGACCAAAACGAATTCATTGGTGTAGGGGCTGAAGATGAAGTTCATCATGCGAGAGAACGTCGGAGGAGCGTTTGCGAGGCCAAAAGACATGACGGTGTATTCATATGAACCAAAGCTTGTTCTGAACGCCGTCTTGGGAATATCTTGCTCACGAATACGAATCTGATGATAACCCATACGGAGATCAAGCTTGGAGAATACTTGAGCACCCTTGAGTTGTTCGAACAGCTCATTGATGTTGGGAAGTGGGTATTTGTTCTTGATGGTCTTCTTGTTTACTGGACGGTAATCAACACAAAGTCGACTCGATCCATCCTTCTTCTTCACAAAAAGAACACCACAACCCCACGGAGAAGTACTAGGCCGAATGAGACCCAATCTTTCTTGCTCATCGAGTTGTTTCTTCAACTCCTTCAACTCTTCGGGGCCGAGCTTGTAGGGACGTTTGCACACAGGTTTCGTACCGGGCTCAAGTTCAATAACAAATTCAACCGGCCGGTTTGGAGGCATCCCTGGAAGTTCTTCTGGAAAAACGTCTTGATACTCACAAACAACCGGAATCTGCGAAATAGCATCCAATTCACCATTCTCATTGAGAGAAAACAACCGGATGGTATTATCCCGAGCAGCAAAGACAATTACATCCTCAGACGAATGAGTCAGTTGAATCTGCCTGGCTGCACAATCAAGCTGAGCTTTATGCTTAGAGAGCCAGTCCATCCCAAGAATAAGATCAATGTCAGAATTGCCAAGAACCACCGGAGAAGAGAGAAACTTGCAGTCGCCCAAAGTGATTGTAACATCCGGAACACACACTCGAGATGTCAAGAGGTTGGCCGGAGAGTCAATAGACAACGGTCTCGGCAACATTTGAGTAACAAAATCATGCTTGGAAGCAAAAGGTCTCGAGATGAAACAATGCGATGCACCAGTGTCAAAAGAACTTTTGCAGGAATATCATTAACAGGAAGGTTACCCATGATCACATCTGAAGAATCCTCTGCCTGAGCTGCATTCACCATATTGACCTTGGCGTGCTTGGGATTGTGCTTGACCACAGCTGTACTTGCCGATCTGACAGGAGGAGGAGGAGGAAGACGCCTCTGGTTGGTACACTTGTTGGCATAGTGACCCTTCTGTTGGCACTTGTTGCACGTGACCTCTGAAAGCGGACGGTGATACGGAGCACTCGGTCTTGGCGCTTGAGATGAAGACTTGTTCTGAAAGCCTGGGTTGGGTGGGTGGGAGAAACCACTGCCACCTTTGCTCTTCTGCTGATACGGCTGACGGAACGGAGGAGGAGGAAGCCAATACTTCTGCTGCTTGACCACTTGAGTAGAGGAAGACGGAGTAACATCTCTGGCACGCTTCCTGGAAGCATCACACCTCATCTGAGCAGCCTCTTGCTTCAGTGCCATGTTGTAGAACTCATCGTATCTCAACGGCTCAAAGAGGACAAGAGCGAGCTGAATTTCCTCACGAAGACCACCCCTGAACTGATAGATCATGCTCTTCTCATCAGGAACATCCTGCTTGGCAAAACGGGCAAGCTTCTGGAACAACTTGTTGTAGTCATAGACAGACAAAGAGCCTTGCTTCAGATTGCGGAATTCCTGACGCTTACTCTCAACCACACTTTGAGGGATGTGATGAGCGCGGAAATCTTGACGGAATTCGTCCCAAGTGATAACACGTCCACCTCTGGAATCCTTGTACTGCTGGAACCACTCTGCAGCCTGATCTTTGAGCTGGAAAGAAGCGAACTTGACGAAATCTTCAGGCCTGACGTTGCTGCATTCAAAATGCTTGCCCAGATCCACTAGCCAATCGTCAGCATCGGTAGCCTCAACACAACTGCTGAACGTCTTTGGGCCATTTGCGAGGAACTGGTTCAGAGTAGCAAAGTGGTGCTGATTGTGGCCTTGATTCCCTTGACTGCCTTGATTGCGCTCTTGGAGGATTTGCATGATCAACTGTGTATTTGCATTAGTAGCGGCCATCACAGCTTGCCATGCTTCCGGAGGAGGCGGAGGTGGAGGCGGATCAGGATTCGGAGTCGTGCGCGTTGGAGGAGCCATCCTGAACAGGTTGACCACCATTAGCACATTGATAGACAACAATATAGAAGCTGAATCCAACGGAATGAAAATTGCAACAAATAGTCTTCACATCCGAACAAAATGAACGAATGCATTTCTCTTCAAATGGTCACATATCCATAAATTGAGAAGCCACGCAGAATTAAGGTAGAGAAATAAATCAACAAGGTACGGATCAAGAACGAATAATCGGTAAGAAATCCCAATCTCAAACCAATATCCGTGGAAGAAGAACTAGAGCTACTAGAATTCCCACCTATGAAATTTCGGAACCTTTCCGGTTATGCAATCAGGTGTTGGGGATACAGGGGAAGCACAATATCTCACCCAAACTAGCAAATCCTACATCCAACTGTATCCATCCTTCAACACATAACCAAGAAAAACTTCGGAAACCATCTACCTCAACCTTCGAAAAGCATCCGTTATACAAGTTATGGCGATACTCCCGAACTCCCGCCCCAGTACTGGGTGGCGTCGAGGTTATCTCACCAAAGAACTGCATAAAGGAGATTTCCGATGTCGCGCACATATCTCAAGTATACCAGAATTGCAACGATAAAATTGTGACGACAACACCTCGGAGCTCTACTCCCCGGGACACTGGCACAACCCCTAAAGACAGGAGGCACCAAGAACAATGTTCTCGTCACAAAACCATCGGAACAAAACCAAAATACTCGCGTGATCCTAAAAATTTTTTTTAGTGAAATTTGAGAAGAGAAGAGTCAAAACTCTACGCCAGGATGCCTTACCAGAGCGATGAGGAGACTGGGAAGTAAAAAGAATTCCTAAGCTCTCCGATATATAATTCCTAAGGACTCAAAACATTTTTCTAGACACAACTCGGCTGCTAAAAACGATCAAGCAATGGGGCTCCTAAGGTCGGGGAAGGCTCTGATTACCAACTTATAACGCCCTCGATGCGGCTATAGCTCCCACGTGTCGAGGCACGACTTAGAGGCATAACCACATTGAAAGCAATGTCGCAAGTCAGGCAATCATTACAACATCCCATGTAATATATAATAAAAGGGGGAGATAACATAGTTGGCTTACACTCGCCACGTCACATCAGAGTGCATAAATAACATCCATCATACAAATCACTCATGGCCCGACTACGGTGCCAAAATAGAAAAGAACCCAACATGCGACAAGGACCTGAATCGATTACCCCAACTAGGCACCACTACTGATCATCCGGAAAAGACACGTAGTATCGCTGAGAGTCCTCGTCGAACTCCCACTTGAGCTCGTAATCGACAACTGGAGCAGAAACACCTGGACCTGCATCTGGAGTTGTAGTATCTGGGAGCCACAGGGACTCAGCAATCTCACACCCACGCGATCAAGACTATTCAAGCTTATGGGACAGGATAAGGCAAATATATGTGGAGCTGCAGGAAGCGACTAGCATATGTGGTGGCTAACTTATACGCAAAAGAGAGCGAGAAGAGAAGGCGAAGCACGAGCGAGAAGCTAAAGGAACATCCTGCGCAAGCATAACTCCAACACCGTGTCCACTTCCCGGACTCCGCCGAGAAGGGGCCATCACGGTAACTCACACGGTTGATTCATTTTAATTAAGTTTAGTTCAAGTAATCTACAACCGGACATTAACAAATTCCCATCTTCCCATAACCGCGGGCACGGCCTTCGAAAGATCAATCCCTGCAGGGGGGTCCCAACTTAGCCCATAACAAGCTCTCACGGTCAACGAAGGAATAGACCTCCACCCAAGACACACCGATCAGACTCGGTATCTCGGTACAACAAGATGATTCGACAGGTTAAAACAAGTCCAGCAACACCGCCCGAATGTGCCGACAAATCCCGATAGGAGATGCACATATCTCTTTCTCAGGGCACACTCAGATGAGCAATCCGTACAACTAAAACCAACCCTTGAGTTTCCCCGAGGTGGCGCTGCACAGGGCTCTAGTTCGGACCAACACTCAGAGGAGCACTGGCCCGTGGGGGGGCTAAAATAAAGATGACCTTCGGGCTCCGGAAACCCAAGGGAAAAAGAGGCTAGGTGGCAAATGGTAAAACCAATGTTGGGCATTGCTGGAAAAGCTTTAATCAAGGCGAACTATCAAGGGGTTCCCATTATAGCCCAACCGCGTAAGGAACGCATAATCCGGGAACATAACACCGATATGACGGAAACTAGGGCGGCAAGAGTGGAACAAAACACTAGGCGAGAGGCCGAGCCTTCCACCCTTTACCAAGTATATAGATGCATTAAGATAACATAGCAATATAATGATATCCCAACAAGTAAATAAATGTTCCAACAAGGAACGGCTCCAATCTTCACCTGCAGCTAACAACACTATAAGAAGGGCTGAGCAAAGCGGTAACATAGCCAATCAACGGTTTGCTAGGACAATGGTGGGTTAGAGGTTCAACATGGCAATTGGGAGGCTGACAAGCAAAAGGTAGGCATCGTAGCAGTGGCAAAGCAAAAGAGCGAGCAAACTAGCATAGCAAAGATAGTAGTGATTTCGAGGGTATGATCATCTTGCCTGCACAGTTGTCAGAGTTGACTGGATCCTCACAAGCAAACTCAACGGGCTCCTCGGTAGCGAACTCGTCTCCCGGCTCTACCCAACAAGACAAACAAGCAACAAGGATACAATCAACCACGGGCAAGACCAAGCAATACGATGAAATGACGATATGCTATGCGGGATGCGATGCGGGATGCAAAATGCAAGATATGACAGGAAATGCATGAACCTGGCATCAACTTGGAAAACCAAGTGTGCCACTGGATAGAGGGGATGAAATCACTTGAAAACGATATAAAGATCATTGAAATCGGAGTTACGGTTTGGAAATGGCAAGCGTTTTAAGATATGACACCGGTATGCGATTTACAGCAAGTAGGCATCTAAATGCAACGAAGTGAACATGCTACAGCCACCAAACATGAAAACAAAATACATGGCAGTGAAATACACAAGATGGTTGACAAAACACTAGCACTGTGCCACGGCCAATTCATCCATTAAGAGGTTCAAACAAGCATGGCTAAAACGCAAATGCAAAACAGATTCCAGACTTAGTGAAATTAACACTAGTCTGAAATTTCAGATCACGATGCTCTCTTCGGAGCAGCAAAACAACATGATAGAGAACCTGAACATGACAAGTAAGAAAATGGCATGGAGCTACTCAACAAGCTTAACAAAACACCCAAAGTGACCTGGGGCCAAAAGGGTTCACAAAATACTCTACCGAGCTCACGAACATCGCTCGAACACAATCAGTTTTCAGACTTAGTGAAAACTGAGACATGCTAAAATTTAACCCACGAAGGCATGTAAACGAGCTCGATGCACTCACTATGGTGCAAGTCATGGCAAGGAAAGCATATAACCAGCAAGAAGGCACAATGTGCTAGCTACACATGGCAAGAACAAAGGCATAGCATGCATGGAACACTAACGGTAGCATCGGCAAAATCGCAAACAAGTTGACGATCTGCCCAGATTAACAACGAAGCAAAAGTTGAGCTCGATTGAGTCAACCTAGAGCACTCCACATATGTAAACAAATACATGGATGCATAGAGCATAACATAAATATCAAAACTCCCTTAATGATCATTCTCAAAAGAGGCACGGATCACTAGGAAACAAGCTGGACATATAGCATCACTAAGTCTCTGAAATTAGCAATCTCAGGTACCTCTCTTTGCAAGCTTGCACAAGACAACACACACATCCTAAAAATGCATGAATGGCACCTCTTGA
This sequence comes from Triticum dicoccoides, assembly GCF_002162155.2. Classification (NCBI taxonomy): domain Eukaryota; kingdom Viridiplantae; phylum Streptophyta; class Magnoliopsida; order Poales; family Poaceae; genus Triticum; species Triticum dicoccoides. The sequence goes on from NC_041390.1 coordinate 325,531,139, forward strand.
AAGAAGACAAAATGCTTAACAACTCATCCCAAAGGGGCACAGGCATATCATGCACGAATTAAACATGGCAAAAATGACAAAAGTGCATGATGAACTAACGGATCTGCAATTTAACTCACGAAGCCTCCTTCTAACAGCATTTTGGGCATCAAGATGACCTCAAATGCAAATGACGCAATGGAATGGAATGATGTACATGTCGAGGCGAAGATTTTTATATATCATATGCCCAAAATGGAGCTACAGATGTGGAGATACGGGTACTCGAACAGGAGCATATGGAGTAAAAATCTAGGGACTTAGTGAAAAAAAAACTACCCCAGGATCCAGATCTAGGGTTCGGGCACGCGGCCCGAGACGGCGGCGGATCTCGCCGGGATTCCTGTAGACGACGGCGGCGGCCGGAGAGGAAGTAGCCGGAGCGGGGAGGGGGGCCGGACGGCGAGGAGGAAGCGGCGCGGCGGGCGGTCGCCGGAGCCGGGAGCTCCTCTCCCTGGCGCGGGCGC
>NC_041390.1:325532020-325547921 GCF_002162155.2 Triticum dicoccoides
CCGGGAGGGCCCCGCACGGGCCTCGCGGGCCCGCGGGCGGCGGCGAACTGGGTACCGGCCCCGGGACACGTGGCGGCGGCGGATTCGTCCCGCGGAGCCAGGCGGACACGTCCGGCGCGCGATTTTTGTCCAGCGGCGGCGGGAGGAGTTGGATCTAGGGTTAGGGGGGAGAAGAACCGTGGATTTCGGAGGGGGTGTATATATAGGCATAAGTGGAGCTAGGAGAGTCCAAATGAGGTGCGGTTTTCGCCCACACGATCGTGATCGAATGCTCTAGGGCATGGAGCAGAGTTTGGTGGGCTTTGGGACAATTTTGGAGGGGTGTTGGGCTGCAACACACACGAGGCCTTTTCGGTCCCTCGGTTAACCGTTGGAGTATCAAACGAAGTCCAAATGATACGAAACTTGACAGGCGGTCTACCGGTAGTAAACCAAGGCCGCTTGGCAAGTCTCGGTCCAATCCGGAAATGTTTAATCCCCACACACGAAAGAAAGCTAGAAATGGCCACCGGAGGAGAACAAAGCGCCGGAATGCAAAACGGACAACGGGGAAAATGCTCGAATGCATGAGATGAACACGAATGCAAATGCAAGGCACGTGATGACATGATATGAGATGCATGAAAACGAAAACAACACACGGAGACAAGGACCCGAACCCGAGAAATAAATATAACTTAGCGCCGGAGACGGTAAGAGTTGGATACAAATATGGAAAGTATAACTGGGGCGTTACATGATCCCAGTTACCAGGTTCCCATGGTTCGACGGCATGGAAAACAAGGAGGAACGTGCAACGACTCCTACTCGGTGCAAACATAGGGTTCATGTCATACAACACACATGCATTCATTCACAGACGGTTGGCTCTGTCGGCGTCCTGGGAACGGGGGTACCCAGACTTGCCTGCCTGCAGCCCAGGGCATGGCTCCACCAGCGGCTTGGTACGGCCCTTCTTAACCAGGAACCACTCAAGACCCTCGCAAGGGGCCAAGCCTTGCGAGGAGGACGACACCAAGACCTCCTACGGGGCGGCCTCCCTAGGCTGGCTCCCGAGGAGCGGAGCTATCTATGAAAGGGGCACCTCGCAAGGAACGCGTGACGTGAGCCATGACGACCAAGGCCAAGCGGGCGCCAGCAAGCGCAGAGTACTCGTTGCCTCTTTGGTGCTAAAGGGACAAGCACATGCGAGGAGTCTCGAGGCATCAGGCAAATGTTTCCATATCGGTGCAACGAGACTAAGACGAGCAGGTTGGCAGGATGGAGGCCACCGCGGAGCCCACGACGGTGTCACCACCAGAGCCTTTGGCACGCGCAGACCACCTTTTGTCAGGATATCTTGTATAGTTGTCCCCCTTCAAATTGGTCATTGTGGGATCCCTTCCGGCCTAATATTTGGGGAGAGGACCCGGGCGTCTATATATAGGACTAGCCACCGCCGTAGGGAGGCATCTCGTCTTGGACTGGATCCATTCCACAAAGACCACCATACAAGCTCACCGAGCTTAAGAACACCTCTCCTCAGGAGGCTGTTCATCCCTTGGACTAGTTCATCCTCAGCCTACAAGGCAATCCACCTCACCACACTAGAGTAGGGTATTACACCACAACAGCAGCCCGAACCAGTATATACTCTTGTGTCCCTTGTTCCTCGGGTTCCGCGAGCTAGGCTTTGAGATCGTGGCGAGAGCGTGAGCTAGGGGGAGAGAGATCTTCGTGCGAACCACAGTTTTCGAACTTCAAGGGTTTGTCGGAACCCGTAATCCGACATTTGGCCCGCCAGGTAGGGGTGCGCTGAAGATTTTCTTTCGTCGATCCACACTACGCTGCTCCACCGCGTCCATAGCGGACGCACCCCGAGCCCGCGCTGAGCGCCGAGCCGCCCTCGCCGCCCGTGTCGCTCAGATAGCTCCTATCGGCGGGCCTCCCCGTTGTTCTCCATCACCCGCCGCCAATGCCACCACAGGCCCCGCGGGAAACGAGCAGCAAGCATCATCGCTGCACCCCTCTATGCGGCGGGACGGCCACACCGCCACCCCGTCGCTGACTCCGGCCGGCTCATCGTCCCACGCTCGTCACGCGCCCACAGACGTGCAGGCCGCGTTGCTCATAGCACGCGAGCTCCTGCGCTACCGCCCGGTCGACGACCTCTACGAGGACTGGCTGGACCGCATCACCGAGCTCATCAGCGCCGCTGGCGGCTCCCCTACACCATCTCTCTTGCTGCCTCGCCCTCCCCCAGCTATGGGCGACATAGCTCATGGAGCGCCACCACCACCTCCACACAAAGACGGTGTCTTGGAGCCAAGACGCGCGGCCCCTCGGCGCAACCCACCACGCCGGGTGCCCGCACGTGAAGACGGAAGGTGCCAAGAAGTTCCCCGACCGCAGGAAAATGCTCCTGCACTCCCGGCGCCACCACGTCAAGACCACGTGCCACCTGCGGTGGCGGTGCATATGCATCAAGATCAAGCTCTGCCCCTGCGACGGTCCTCGGTGCCCATAGCAGGCTGATGTGCCTTCGCTCCAGATCTCCGCAACATAGTCTGGCCAGGCAAGTTCAAGCCATACTTGCCTCCGCGCTATGACGGCACCCCCAAACCTATAGAGTTCTTGCAGCTCTACGAGCTGAGCATTGAGGCGGCCAACGGTGACAAGAAAGTCATGGCGAACTGGTTTCCGATGGCTCTCAAAGATGGTGCTCGCTCATGACTCCTAAATTTTCCCCAAGGTCAATCTCCTCCTGGGGTGAGATGCATGACCGCTTCGACGCCAACTTCCAAGGCACTCGCGACCGCCCACCGGCCGTGGGTGACCTGCGCCGCATCAAGCAGCAGCCAGGAGAGACCATGCAGAAGTACATCCAGCACTTCAACAGCGTTCGCTTCAAGATTCCCAAGGTGACGGACGAGGCCATCATTTCAGCATTCTCTGATGGTGTCCGCGACGTCAAGATGAAGGAGGAGCTCACCATCCACGAGGAGCTGTGCACGGCCCTAGAGATGTTTAACGGGGTGACCAAGTGCGCAAGATCTGAGGAGGGGTGCCTCTCCCTCCTCGAGCTCCGTACTACCGACCCATAAGAGAAGAAAGCCAAGGACAAGGACGTGAAGCGCAAGGGAGTAGCCGTGCTCGCGGCGGAGCCGGACACGAAGCGTAGCCGGGACCACCCCGAGTCGGCTAAGAGTAGCCGTCCATTCTGCGCCTTCCACAACGTACACAACCACAACACCAACGATTGCCAAGAGCTCAGGGCCATTCGAGGTGGACGCTTCGGTCGACGCCTTGAGCGTAACGACCGGGGCTACAGCCAAGGCGGAGGATGAAGTGGGGGACGCTGGGATGACCGCGGCCTGCGTCAGGAGTGGCATGACCGTCCTCGTCAGTACCATTGGTAGGAACAGCCTCGCGAGGGAACCTGGAGGGACCAGCCTCGTGAGGACCGTCCTCAAGGCAATGCTCGCCTCCCTCCGCTACCGCCACCACCAAGGTGGAACGATGACTACCATCAGGGCGAGGGGCTGGGGTCTTCCAGGAGCCACGCACTATCGCTTGCATCTTGGGCGGTGGTCAGGCCCCAGCTTCCCAGCGCATCTTCAAGAAGTTTGCTCGTGAGGTGAACACGACCCTTCCCAGGCTCGAGGCCACGCGCCCGCTCATGTGGTCCGAGTGTGCCATCACCTTCAGCTCGGTGGACCAACTCAAGTGCACGACGACCACCGATGTCCTTCCGATGCTTTGTTCACCCGTCATCAGCAACGTCCAAGTAACCAAGACCCTCATTGACGATAGCACATGGCTCAATGTCCTGTCTGTCGATACATTCGATAGCCTCCAAGTGACATACGATTAGCTATAACCTACCAAGCCTTTCTCAGGAGTGTCCGACGGCTCCACCACCCTGATAGGGCAGGTCCACCGAGCTGTCACCTTCGGCCACCGAGCTCATCCACTTCTACGTAGTCCACATCCGTCTGTCGTACAATGCCATCCTTGGGTATCCACCATTGGCAAAGTTTATCAAAGTGACCCACCATGGTTACAACATCCTTAAGAAGCCAGCGAGTGGTGGCGTCATCATGGTCCCCTGTGAAGGAGATGCGGTGTGCTCCCTCGAGCGTGCCTACCAAGCTGCAACATTCGAAGACCCCGACAACGGAGGCACCCTGTAACCTCCTGAGGCCATCCCCAAGAAGAAGAAGAAGAAGCTACTCCACCCAGGGCCTCAGGAGAGCGGCGTCTCCAGCGGCACCACCTTAGGATCCGCGCCCGCAGCTAGGGAGCCTCATTCCCTCGCATAGGAAGGCGTACCCGGTGCCCTCCTCGGGCAAGGCTTAGGGGCTCTCTTATGGAGGGCCTCAGACCTAGCCAACATCACGAGGGAGGTGCCCGGGCACCATGTGGAGGCGTGCTTCGCCACACATTTCCCTCAGGAGGGCGCTGGGTGAGGAGCGCCCCATGCTCAGGAGTTCATCATCAAGGGGACCCAAGAGCTTCAAGAGGCAAGGGACATACGTGGTGACCGCCGCCCACCACCCGCCATAGCTCCCCATCCTGGCAAGGATGGCGGGCTGCGCGTCTGCGTCGACATTCCAGGGCTCAATAGGGCTGCATCTCAGGAGCGCTTCTGCCCTTCATGCGTTGGTCGGTGCGAGGGTCCATCTCACAGCTACCTTTGTATGCCATTCAGCTTACTGAGCATGTCTGTCACCTTCAAGCGCCATCTGCAGAGCATCCTGGAGGCTTTGGAGGCCAGGCATCACGTTGTCCTGGCGAAGATGGCGACGGTCCTCAAGGAAACACCCGAGCCCCCAGAGCCTCCTGAGGCTCAGGGCCCTACCGGCTCATGAGGAATGACTCCTTCAGCGCGCACCTTCAGCTACTCCAACACCACTCTAATTGCGGTAACATGTGACTCTTTCCAGTTCATTCAGTTGGGGGTGCCCCTCGGGAAGCACCATCCCCAAGTCGCACGGGCCTATCTCTGCGACATGTATCCTTTTGCATCTCTAGCTTACTTTGATCGGGGTGCCCCTCGGGTTGCATCATCCCTAGGTCGCATGGGTCCGTCCCTGTGGCATGTATCATTCTCGCATCTATGACTATCACCTAAGCTAACCTGCCTCTTTTCTTGAGTCGTTTTATGACTATCACCTGCTTATCTCATACTTCGATACCCCACCAGCGACCGCCCTTGTTAGCACGTGAGCCATGTGTCGGGTGTCTTTCTTTAGGATACCTTGCATGAGTAGGCTAGGCATGGTGTCTGTGCTCGGGTCCGTCCCTGAAGCATTGATAAACCCAACGACTGAGCTCTGTCTGGCCGGCCGGCCCCATTCACATCACCTCCTGGGGTCGTAGGTGTCTGGCCTTCTCATGTGACCACCTCAGGAAATTCGTCCGGCACAGGTTGCCTAACCATCTTGCAGGACCGCTGAAGCTATCAAGAACCAAGACCAGGCGCATCCGGCCTTGAGGTAGGGCCTCGTGAGTCCCGCGCTGGCTCACGGGTGCCCAAACACACCTCGTCTAGCCCTGCCATGCAAGCCATGTGTCAGGGCGGATCTGTCCATGCCCCGGGGCTCCACTCAGAGGGAGCCCTGACCCACGCACCAGTGGAAGCACCATGCTCTGCACTGGCAGTCGACACAGTCGAGGAGCGGCTATGCCCGTGCAAGTGCGGAAGCGCTACGCTCCACGCTGTTGATAAACAACTGAGGGCGGCCCCATGGCCATACCAACCTCAGGGAGCCACCCGACTCAGTGTCTAGCCTCACCACAACGCTCCCCCCTTGGGAGAGTCGTGCGAGGGGGCTGGGCACGGGGCTGTTCTCAGGCCTTGCCTAAAGTATGCCGCCCTGCTAGGTCCCTCGGACCTGGTCGTCATGGATCCCTCCCGAGCGGGACCTCGGCGAGGGAAAGTATGAAGGTTTGTTTGAGCGTCAAGGGGGATTCCTGAGCATCGCGACTCAGGAGCCTAACTGGCCACGTAGACCCTCACCCCTTGGTCCCTTCCCGGTGATCCGAATGGCCCAACGGCGGCTGAGGTATGCGCGGGGTCGGGCCCTATCGACTTAGAACCCTAAGGACTATTTTTGCATTACCTTCCCGCGGGCTGTTTGCACGTCAAGGGGGACTCGTGAGCATCGTGACTTAGGAGCCTAACTGGCCACGTAGCCCCTCACCCCTTGGTCCCGTCTTGGTGATCTAGATGGCCCAAAGGCGGCTGAGGTATGCATGTGGTCGGGCCCTGCCGACGTAGAAATTAAGCAAACGGGAAGGAAATCACGGAGCCTAAATAAATTATTACACATCATATTGTCCTTCAAACATCAAGCAGAGTTTTAATGCCTCCACGAGGCACATCTCATATCACAGGGAAGTTCGCAGAAAAATAAAATGAGAAGGAGCACCGTCCTTCACCAGCAAGCCTTGTCTTCAGCCTTGGGCACCGTCGTGAGGAAGCGCCTTCCCGTCGGCAACGTCACCGTTGGTCGCAAGATTGGCGGCACTGTTGGTTGGAGGTGCAGGATCGATGGCGAGCAACTTCTTCAGCAGGGCCTCCACCTGGCCCTCCACGGCTGCAGTAGCAGCTGCACAGTGCTCCTCCTCCACGGGCTCGAGCAGCTCACCGAGGTCAATGCCGGGGTCACAAAGATAGAAATGGCTGAAGACGCACGTCAGGGCAGATGAGGAGAGTGCGCGGGCTTCCCCCTCCACTAGGGGACCAATTCCGTTGGTAAAACCCTCGAGCGCCATGACAAGATGAGGGAGCATCTGGGTAGGGCCTTCGACATCGGTCGCCAGCGGCTTCTCCAAGCCCTTATCATAGAAACCCTGCAGCACCACACAGGACCTCTCAAGAGATTTGAAGGCCATGCGGTCCTCGGCAAGAACCTTCTCCTTGGCCTCCATCTGGGCCTTCTCCGCCGCCACCTTCTTCTCCAGCTCCTCCAGGGGGCTGCGTTCTACAGCCTTTGCCCTCGCCGACTGCTCTAGCTCGGCATCACGACTGGTGACGGCGTCTTCTCAGGCCTTCATCTTCTCCTCCTCTCCCCTGCGACTGCGGGCCTCGGCCGCGCGCTCGTTCTGCATGGTCTCCAGCTCGGCATCCATCGACCAGCAGCGCTCCTGGGCAGCCTCGGTGTCCTTGAGCGCCACCTCACGGGCGGCCGCAACTTGGTCACCGGCTCCCTTGTCCTCCTCGGAAGCTGCCACAGCCTGGCCCAACGCTGCCCTGACAGACGCGTCGGAGTGCAACCAACCCGAGATACGCTCCAGGCGCCTTGCCACCAAGTGACGGTCGGTGCCTTGAAGATCATCCTGCAGCTGGGTCAGCACGGAAAGAGACTCCCCAGAACATCAGGTGTGTTGGAAGGATCAAGGGCGAGCGGCATAAAGGGAGGATGAGGCAGCGTTATCGTTGAGGCTTGCGCGCTGCCAGTAGCGGAAGAAGGAACCAAGGGCTCCTGAGCCATTGAAACATCAACGGGCAAGATGGGGTAGGTACCTATGGGACCGGCTTGGTAGTGGAGATCTCCTTCTCCTGAGGCCGGTCCACCAGGCCTTAGGAGGAGGACCGAGCTGGAGAGGCATGGGTGCCATCACCACCCTTCCACATAGGAGCAGGTGCGGACACGGCAGCCTGCTGGGTCACAGAAGGCATGGGCGCCCCTTCTTTCTTCTTCTTTGAGGCCTACGTTGGCCTGGCGAAGCAAGGAAGGGCTTCAGAACCAGCAGCAAGAGCAAGAACGAAATCAGGATGACGCACTTACTAATCCACGGCGGCTTAGTCCATCGGCCTCTTCAGGATCGCGAAAACCATAGGCTTCACAGCCTGGGGTGCTGACGCGCGGATATCAGGAGCGTCGCGTCGGGATATCAGCGCTGACCGGCTCTCCGTCAGGACCCGAGACATTGTGGACACCCCAGCGGACGACAGGACCTCCTTCACTAGATGGTCGTCAGTGTCGTCGTCGTCAGGCAAGGCGCGAAGGAGGCCGGCCTTGCGCAGAGGGCAAGTCTGCCCTGCCCCCTCCCGGGTAGCCTCCGAGTCCTGCTCCTCCTCCTCAACAGAGTCACCGGAAGACACAACCACCAGAGTCATCACCACCAGGACCTCGGAGGGCGCCGGAGGCACAAGCCTGTATTCATTGAAGACGGGCATGGCGGTGGCGATCTCTGCCCCGTCAGCACGGCGGTACCACGGAAGATGTGAGTCTGGCGGGAATCCCTGGTCCTCCCCAACCAGGAGTCATAGGGTAGCGTCCAGCTTCTCATCGGACAGAGAGTCAAGGTGCAGGCGAAGATCGTCCCCCTCGTCCTCGACCATCCAAAGGGGGCGAGAATGCGCATGAAGCGGGGCCAGGTGCTGCACCAGAAACTCGTTGAGTATCATGGCCCCCGTCAGCTTCTGCGCCCTTGGATCGTCGGGCTTCAGGTCAGCATCCATCTTCTCTAGCACATGCTTCGACCGGTGATCGGAGATCTTCGCGCTGAGCCAGCTCTCGTCAGAAGAAGGCATCCCGGTCGGCAGCGACAGCCGGGGGTAGGAGCACTTGGCATCCATAAGGACCCATTTATTCCTGAAGCCCTCAGCCTTCTTCCCCGCCTTCGAGATTGCGTTGGTCCCGTTGGCTGCGACGAAATTGGCGCATCCCGAGCAGTGGCCGTCCTTGATCTGAAGGTAGAAGAAATGGCACAGCAACGCCACAGATGGCATCACCCCCACAAATGCCTCGCAGTAGAAGGCAAAAATTGAAAGGAGGAGAACGGAGTTGGGATGGAGGTGAAGAGCATGGAGGCTGTAGTGCCTAAGCACGACGTAGAAGAAATCGGAAAAGGGAGGAACCAGCCCCGCGAACATGCTGTTCAGGAAGAAGGGACGAAAGGTGCTACACGGAGTCTCGGGCTTGGCGGAGCCAGCCCGTAGCACCGCTACTCTTCCGTCGTCATCGTCACCCACCGTGATCCGGCACGCGGCGGTGAGCTTCTCCTCTGAGACGGTGGGCGCGCTCAAGGCTGGCTCGTACTAGGCGGGTGTGGCGCGCGAAGCCTTGGCCTTGTCGGGCACCATCAGATGCGATCTTAGGGAGAATCTCTAGCAGGTAGGAGGTCTCTTTGGGCGAGAGGAGCAAGAAATGGGATCTGGAGCAAGACGAAGGGAAGCAATGAGGGCAATGCAGCACGCGCCAGCCTTTCATCATACGGGCAGTTGCCGATGCAGCATGGGGAAGCGGAGACGCCCACGGCTTGTGAATCGCCACGCATCAATCAAGGCCGCAGGCTATTGGGGCCCGCGGCGCTCCGCACTAGACCCTTGGCTTCGCCGCGAAGACAAGTACGAGCACGCCTTGGGCCTGGGAGCTACTGTCGGCGTCCTGGGAATGGGGGTACCCAGACTTGCCTGCCTGCGGCCCAAGGCATGGCTCCACCAGCGGCATGGTATGGCCGATCATCACCAGCAACCACTCAAGACCCTCGTGAGGGGCCAAGCCTCGCGACGCGGATGACACCAATACCTCCTCCGGGGCAGCCTCCCTAGGCTGGCTCCCGAGGAGCGGAGGTATCTATGCAAGGGGAACCTCACGAGGAGCGTGTGACGTGAGCCATGATGACCAAGGCCAGGCGGGCGCTAGCGGGCGCAGAGTACTCGTTGCCTCTTTGGTGCTAAAGGGGAAAGCGCATGCGAGGAGTCCCTATTCATCAGGCAAACTTTTCCATATCGGTGCAACGAGAACAAGACCAGCAGGACGGCAGGACGGAGGTCACCGCGGAGCCCACGACAACGTCACCACCAGAGCCTTTGGCAAGCGAAGGTCAGGATAACTTGTACTAGTTGTCCCCCTTCAAATTGGTCGTTGTGGGACCCCTTCCCACCTAATATTTGGGGAGAGGACCCGGGCCTCTATATATAGGACTAGCCACCGTCGTAGGGAGGCATCTCATCTTGGACTGGATCCATTCCACCAAGACCACCATACAAGCTCACCGAGCTCAAGAACACCTCTCCTCAGGAGGCTTTTCATCCCTTGTACTAGTTCATCCTCAGCCTACAAGGCAATCCACCAAACCACACTAGAGTAGGGTATTACACCACAACGGTGGCTCGAACCAGTATAAACTCTTGTGTCCCTTGTTCCTCGGGTTCGGCAAGCTAGGCTTTGAGATCATGGCGAGAGCGTGAGCTAGGGGGAGAGAGATCTTCGTGCGCACCCCAGTGTTCGAACCTCAAGAGTTTGCCGGAACCCGTTATCCGACCGTCTCGACGGTTATACATTCGAAGCATGCGTTTGAGACGGTTCGGGTTCGATGGAACATAGTTGTTCATGGGTCTTCGTGGGAAGTAGTCATACACGACAATGGTAGTGGAACTAGTGGTTCACGTTTCATAGTCGTACGCACTTCGTAGATGATCGGGGTCACGACGAGGAACTTGATGTCCACGGGGTCGACGGTAGAGGAGGTAGTGGTACTATTCATCAATCGTCGTGGTACTTGGGGTCTTCGGACTTTTCGGTCTCGATTCTTGCGACGGTAGTGGTACACGTGGTAGTTGAACTTGGCGATCCGAAGGGGTACTTGGGTGTATTCCCTGTATCGAACTTGAGGGGGTCTTGGACTTGGGCTCTTGCTGTCCTGGTTCGATGGTCAAGCAGGTAGTTGGCAGCAAGACAGAGATAATGTCCAAATCGCCGAAAGAAACCAACCGCATCTGAAGGCAGCAACTTGCAGACATGGGTGTTTGGGGCGGGTCAGCTGGTTGCGACAAGAGATGGCGGAAGGGGTGTTGTGCTTGGACGGGACGCAGCAGGGCAGGTCGCAGAGGCGATGTGGAGGAGAAACTGCAGGAGGTGGTCTCGACCATGGAGTGCCTGCGCTAGCCGGCGAGCTCATGGCCTGCAGCAGCAGCAAGGCGCGGAATGGGACAGGTACTTGGCGAGTCCGCATGTAGAGGTACTTGGCGAACTTGAGGAGGTAGTCTTAGCATGCAGGGACAACATACCCAGACTTGGCCGGCGCTGGGCATTGGGATTGGGAGTGTGCTTGCTCGGGCATGGAGCTGGTCACTAGTAGGGGAGTCGACAGTGGTAGAGACGGAGCTGAAGAAGGACGATGGCATGTGGTGGATCACGCCCGTGGAGATGGGGCCGAGGGCGGGCTTGTGGTGGCCTCGGCGATTCCAGAGATGGCAGCAGCCATGTGAAGTAGTGGTGGCCAGAGCAGAGGTAGGCGTCGGCGAGGTCGAGATGGCGGCGGGGCTTAGGCGGCTGCCCGCGGATGAGGGTGCCGTGGGAGGCGGCTGCGTGGGCACCAGGTGAGTTCCCTCAGTTTAAATTGATCATAGACCCATACAATTTATTTAGTTGAGTTTAAAAAAAGGTTGCATGATGACATGATGCAATGCAATAAGCAAATAAAACACACAACGATCACGAAATATATGGAAGGCGCCTGGAGCGTCAGTCCCGGGTTGTTACACGGGCATAGGCATAGTAAGCAAGCTTCTCCTCGTCCCGCGAGCCACCACACGCGTGGGCAAGGGAGCGGGCGTACGCGTAGTAAGCAAGCTTCTCCTCATTCTGCGAGTTGATTGGACACATCAAAAGTAGTGCATAGCATCTCCAGTGTATAGAGCCTTGCCTCTAAGTTAGGCCCCACATGGTTTGCCTATTTTTTAAATAACGCGTCAAGTCGCAATTTCTTTGTTCACCGGTGGTACACGATCCTCCATCTAGTGGACAACCAGTACATGTGTCAAATTACAATGTGGGCTGCGTTTTTGTATAGAAATGAGCTCCACCGTCACGCGAGTGTGGTTGGGGAAGAGACGGAAGTACATGCGCCGTGCGTGCATCTATTCTCTTCGTGCACATCCCCCACCTACGTGGGTTTGTGTGAGAGAGATACACACATAGAGAGATGACATGTGCGTTCGTGAGTGTTTTTTGTTATGGGGGGTTATTCCGTGAATGTATTTGTGGGAATATGTGTCAATGATATCTCAAACAAAAATGTGACACATGCAATGTCTATGAAATAGAGGCCTATCTATATCATATATAGAGGGGGATATCCATGAGAAGAGAGGGAGGGGTCATAGATATCGATAGTCGAAGAGAGGATCAAGTGTGTGGGTGCGAGATCGATGAAGAGAGCCATCAAAATTGTGTGTGTGCACGTCAAAGATATAGGGTGACTGACCTACCATAAAGTCAGAGGGCAGAGGGCAAGTTTATGTGTGGCAGGGTGACATGACTAGATCGCTCGATGTATCATTGTGCGTGTAGGGGGGGAGGGGGGAGGCAGAGACATAACTAGAGAGGTAGATCAACTCGTATATGTCTTGAGAAGGAGAGACCTAGATAGGCCTTGAGGGAGATTGGTCGACATCCATACATAAGTGAAGGACGAGAAATATTTTGGGACACACACGCATAGAGAGGGGGAGAGAGAGAGAGGGATCTAGAGTGTCGAAGGGGTGGTGGAGTTGCTTCTTGGAGATGGTGGGAGAGGCCTACTAGACAAACTGAGGGTACAACTGCAATATCAAGAAGAGAGGGGATGTGTTTCTATGTGTGTGTGTGATAGATGCGTCGGGAGGCATGCATGGATGATGAAGGGGATCATATTTGTTTGGTAAGTAGATCAAACTAGATCGGTAGTTCAATTGTTGTGTGTCGGAGGAAGGGATAGACATATCTAATGAGGTAGATTGATCGGCGCGTGGGGAAAATGAGTTATAAATGACCTAGCTAATACTATGTATAGTGGGAGATCGGTCGGTGTACATCCATTTGTTAGAGGCAAATAAGGCCCGGAGAAATGGATAGAGAGAGAGAGGGATGGAGCTAGGAGGTGGTGCGAGAGGCCTACTAGATAAGGGGAGGAGTGTGCGATTTGTGAGATCGGTGAAAAGAGGGGCGAGGGTTTTCACGTGTGTGGGACCGTATGAGACATGAGGCAAGGACAGAGAAAGGAGCAGATGTAAACTGTGTGTGTGTGTGTGTGGTACGAAGACATCGCTAGAGAGGTTTATCGATCGGTGTGTGTCAGAAAGAAGGAGTTGTGGAGATCGTGGGAGAACGACCTAAATAAAAAAATGAATGTGCGCAATGGATAGAATGCTGAGGGAGGGGGGCGAGGAGAGCATGTGCATGCACGGGAGAAAGTTAGTGCTAACCACAAAGGTTAAAGGTTATGTGTCAATGATATCCCAAACAAAAATGTGACACATGCAATGTCTGCGAAATAGAGGCCTATCTATATCATATATAGAGGGGGCGATCCACGAGAAGAGAGGGAGGGGTCATAGATATCGATAGTCGAAGAGATGATCAAGTGTGTGGGTGCGAGATCGATGAAGAGAGCCATCAAAATTGTGTGTGTAAATGTCAAAGATATAGGGTGACTGACCTAACGTGACGTCAGTGGGCAGAGGGCAAGTTTGTGTGTGGCAGGGGGACATGAATAGATCGCTCGATGTATCATTGTGTGTTGGGTGGAGGGGGGAGGTAGAGACATAACTAGAGTGGTAGATCAACTGGTATATGTCTTGAGAATGAGAGATGCATTAAGGGAGATTGGTCGACATCCATACACAAGTGAAGGACGAGAAATAGGTTGGGACACACACACAAAGAGAGAGAGAGAGAGAGAGAGAGAGAGAGAGAGAGAGAGAGAGAGAGAGAGAGGTAGAGTGTCGGAGGGGTGGTGGAGTTGCTTCTCGGAGATGGTGGGACATGCCTACTACACAAACTGAGGGTACAACTGCAATATCAAGAAGAGAGGGGATGTGTTTCTATGTGTGTGTGCATGATAGATGTGTCGGGAGGGATGCATGGATGATGAAGGGGATCATATGTGTTTGGTAAGCAGATCTAACTAGATTGGTAGATCAATTGTTGTGTGTCGGAGGAAGGGATGGACATAACTAATGAGGTAGATTGATCGCCACGTGGGGAAAATGAGTTATTAATGACCTAGCTAGCTATATGTATAGTGGGAGATCGGTCGGTGTACATCCATTTGTTAGAGGCAAATAAGGCCTAGAGAAATGGATAGAGAGAGAGGGATGGAGCTAGGAGGTGGTGCGAGAAGGTTTATTGTTGTGTGTGTGCGTGTGTGTGTATGTGGTACGCAGACATCGCTAGAGAGGTTTACTGATCTGTGTGTGTCAGAAAGAAGGAGTTGTGGAGACCGTGGGAGAACGACCTAAAGAAAAAAATGAATGTGCGCAATGGATAGAATACTGAGGGAGGGGGGAGAGGAGGGCGTGTGCATGCATGAGAGAAAGTTAGTGCCAGTACCAAAGGTTAGAGGTTATGTGTCGATGGTATCTCAAACAAAAATGTGACACATGCAATGTGTGAAATAGAGCCTATGTATATCATATATAGAGGGGGCGATCAACGAGAAGAGAGGAAGGGGTCATAGATATCGATAGAGTCGAAGAGAGGATCAAGTGTGTGGGTGCGAGATCGATGAAGAGAGCCATCGAAATTGCGTGTGTGCACGTCAAATATATAGGGCGACTGATCTACCAGAACGTCAGAGGGCAGATGCAAGTTTGTGTGTGGCAGGGAGACATGACTAGAGAGCTCGATGTATTGGTTTGTGTGTGGTGGGGGAGAGACCTAACTAGAGAGGTAGATCGATTCGTATATGTGTTGAGAAGGAAAGACCTAGCTATGTCTTGAGGGAGATCGGTCGACATCCATACATAAGTGAAGGACGGGAAATAGGTTGGGACACACAAAGAGAGAGAGAGAGGTAGAGTGCCGGAGGGGTGGTGGAGTTGCTTCTGGGAGATGGTGGGAGGGGCCTACTAAACAAACTGAGGGTACTTCAATACCAAGAAGAGTGGGATGTGTTTTTTTGTGTGCGTGTGCATGATAGATGTGTCGGGAGGCATGCATGGATGATGAAGGGGGGGCCATGTGTTTGATAAGTAGACCTAACTAGATCGGTAGACCAATTGTTATGTGTCAGAGGAAGTGAGGGACATAACTACACTAGTAGAAAAAGGGTCAAATGTGAAGCACATTAGTGCCGGTTTGAATTTGAGCCGGCACTAATGTGACCATTAGTGCCGGTTCCAACGGCTAGGCGGGCGGGCATCATTAGTACCGGCTCGTGGGCAACCTTTAGTACCGGTTCATGCCACGAACCGGTACTAATGAGGCTGTGTCAGGCTATGGTCAGGCTGGGGCCCCCACGAAGACCTTTAGTACCGGTTCATGCCCTGAACCGGTACTAGAGTTTCTTAGTAAGCTGATTTTTAGTCCCACCTTGCCAAGAGAGAGGCAGTATGAGCGGTTTATAAGCCGTGAGTGCATAGACAATGACGAAGAGTTGCAATGCTCACCTACTTGTTGATTAGCTTCAAGCCTTGCAGAATAGCATAGATTGCACTGAGCTATGTGCAGTGCAGTCTACACTATTCCGAATGGCTTGAAGAAAATTAACCAGCATTGCACCTCTTTTTTATTTTTAATAACTTATTTGAACTCCGGACTTCTTTTGTGTTCAGTATGCAGCATTCAAAGGGACGTCATCAATTTCCAACATGTTCTGACATCATTTGTTGTTTTCGGTCATTTACCTAATTGTTTAGAGAGCTAAATGACCGTGAAATTGAAAATCACTACAAAATGAATTCTGAAAATGTTGAAACTTGGCATGGTATCATTATTTCACCCGCATAGCATGTGCGAAAGAGTAGAGAGGGTCACGGCAAAAACTTGACACACTACGTGTACAAACTGGACAAACTCTTTCTGAGTATCAGGGTTTCGGACGAGAACTCATCTGTTACACGGGCACTTCAATGTTTTTTAAACTTATTTGAACTCCGGACTTCTTTTGTGTTTAGTATGCAGCATTCAAAGCGACGTCATCA
>NC_041390.1:325548710-325549934 GCF_002162155.2 Triticum dicoccoides
GTGAAATTCAAAATCACTACAAAATGACTTCAGAAAATGTTGAAACTTGGCATGGTATCATCATTTCACCCGCATAGCATGTGGCAAAGAGTAGAGAGGGTCACGGCAAAAACTGGACACACTTCATGTACAAACTGGACAAACTCTTTCGGACTATCAGGGTTTCGGACGAGAACTCATCTGTTACACGGGCACTTCAATGTTTTTTAAACTTATTTGAACTCCGTACTTCTTTTGTGTTTAGTATGCAGCATTCAAAGCGACGTCATCAATTTCTAACATGTTCTGACATCATTTGTTGTTTTTCGGTCATTTACCTAATTGTTTAGAGAGCTAAATGACCATGAAATTGAAAATCCCTACAAAATGACTTCTGAAAATGTTGAAACTTGGCATGGTATCATCATTTCACCCGCATAGCATGTGCGAAAGAGTAGAGAGGGTCACAGCAAAAACTGGACGCACTTCGTGTACAAACTGGAAATAGAAGAAAAGAAATAATGCAAAAAAGAAAAAAAACTATACAAAAAAATTACTCAAAAATAAATAGAAGAAAATAAATAATGCAGAAAAGAAAAAAACTATATAAAAGATTACTCAAAAATAAATAGAAGAAAATAAATAATGCAGAAAAGGAAAAACTATCTAAAAAATTTGTTGGCGCGCTGCCTAGTGGGCCTGCCAGACCTAGGGTGTGCAAATGCAGGCCCAGAAGGGCCAGCAGACTCACATGGCAGCGCGCCCTAGTTAGGCCCAGAAGCCTGCTATATAGAGAAGCTCGAAGGAGCAGCCGCGGCTGGGTTTATAAACCAGTGCAGCTGCCCTTTGCTCGGCGAGGTGGGACTAAACATTTGTGCACCGCCGGTGGCAGCGCACAACCATTAGTACCAGTTGGTGGCTCCAACCGGTACTAAAGGGGGGGGGGGTATTTAGTACCGGTTCGTGGCACGAACCGGTACTAAAGGGGTCCTTTCCCGCCCCTTGGCCTGGCGAAAATTGGCCTTTAGTACCGGTTGGTGGCCCCAACCGATACTAAAGACCCCTCCTATATATATGGCACTTACAAAAAATCAGTTTCATCGACCACCAATACTTCTTCTCGATCCAACTTCTTCGCCGCGCCCGTCGCCCATCGCGCGCCGCCCTCGCCGCCCCCGCCGCCCTCGTCACCGTCACCGCCGTCGCCCACGCCACCCGTCGTCCCCGTCACCGCCGTCGCCCCCG
>NC_041390.1:325549944-325565336 GCF_002162155.2 Triticum dicoccoides
TAAATGCTTAGTTGAATTCATAGAACTAGTTTATTTAGTTGAATTAATAGAACTAGTAAGTGTTTAATGTTTCACCTATATATGAACATATGTTAGATATTAGATATAAATTATATGTTAGATATATATTTAATTTAGTTATATGAGATTTCATTATCTAATTAACATTTTATTATATAGAACTAGCTACCTTATTTTTAGTAAAAAAATTAATAGAACTAGTTTAGTTGAATTAATTAGTTGAACTAGTTAGTTGAATTAGTTCAATTAATTAGGTATATTCTTCGTAAGTGCTTAGTGGAATTAGTTCAATTAATTAGTTGAATTAACAAAATTACTTGAATTAATAGAACCAATAAGTGTTTAATGTTTCACCTATGAACATAGGAATGTCGTCTGACTACGAACACGATTTCATTATGTGCGAATACTGCGAAGACCACCGCGGCCTGTGCGACAGAAATTTTCTAGTTGATGATAGACGCTTCAACATCAAGCTGGATGAGAATTTTGAAGTGGATACAGTAAGTCACAACGACAAGTCTTTTTTCGTAATTAAGCATGACTTATGCTTCATTTGCTTCACCTTTTAATTTTAATTTTTCACTATTCTACTAGCGTATCCCCTGCCATGCAAGAATTTTTGTCTTGGATAAGATAGGTTTCAGTCCTAACGAAACTTGGCAAATTATACAATGCAGACACATACACCTATTTTGAATGCAAAACTTGGCAAGCACTATGCAAGGCTTATGCATTTGACCCTGATATGGTTATCACCTTTGATATTCGTCCGGAAGATGATATTGAAGGTAATAGAGACATCTGGGTCGATGTGCAGACGCCTCCAGTTCTACCATTATGCGAGTTTCTCAACCATATTTATGTCTTCGATATGAGATTATTTGAACTAGTTGAATAATTAATAGATCTCAATTTATATTGACAGCTTACTTCCAATCAAGCAAACATGTCCGGCGCTTGGTAGATAGGACCGTCCACTGTCCCGGGGCTGAACTAAACTGCGAGGAGACAGGTCATTATGTTTCATGGCTTGAGGATCTTGATGCTGTCAAGACAAATTTATTTCCTGCACTTAGAAATGTTAGTACTCAAAACGTGCGACCAATAGTGTTCGTACTGAACTACGGTCACATATATTTAGGAAAGATGGTAAGATTTCTACTATTTCTCCTCAGTGCATCTTTTGCATACATTATTTTTTAAGCTAAACTTCATTGCTAAGTATGTTACTATACGATGTTCTTTAACAGGGACTCCCGATGAATGTTGTGCCTGATTGGATCGAGACTAAAGGTACCATGAATATTGTTAGCTTACAACCAAGATATCCTACAATGCACTTTAGTGCATTCAGGATTTCTAATACCGAGGAATGCTTAATAGTAAAAGACTGGAGAAAAATTGTGAACGATCACAGAGAAGTACTAGGGGGCAGCAATCAGAAGCGCAACCCACGATTAGGAGACAGGTTCATCTGCATGCTCCAATATGATGAATCAGCAAAGCTATACATGTTCTATGCTATTTTACCTGAGAGAGAGCAGCAGGAGTGATTAATTAGCTAGTTCATGCTCTTAGTACTTGTCCTCTCATGTCCGTGTTCTTCGTCCTGAACTTAATCTCAAAGAGTGATTTTCTTTTGTGGTGTTATGAACGCTTATAATATCATTACCATGTTGAACTCGATGATATCTTTGCTATGAAAACCGTTGGTGATGATATATATGATGCAAGAATTTTTATATTAATTAATATGATGATGATGATGAGTTATTATATCATTTATGAAAGAAATTGCATATTAGTTTCAACTGGATGGATTCTAGCTAAGTGATCAAGTATATGCCATATCCATATTACCTCGATCACTTAAGTAGGTGATCAAGTATATATAATATGGATATGACATATACTTGATGACTTAGCTAGGATCCACACGCATCCAGTCAAACTAATCACCTAATGATTGAACAACTCATTATAATGTAAAACAATCACTAAATTAAATTGAAAACACAAAATTAAAGTAAAAATAAAAAATAAAACCAAAACACACCCAAACATTTACTACCGGTTGGTGTTACCAACCGGTACTAATGTCCTACGCGCCCACGGAGCTGGCTCGTGCCATGTGGTTTCCCTTTAACACCGGTTCATGCTGAACCGGTACTAAAGGGGGGGCCTTTAGTGCCTACAATTTAGTGTCGGTTACCGAACCGGCACTAAAGGCCCTTACGAACCGGTGCTATTGCCCGGTTCTGCACTAGTGTTAATGAGGTAGATCGATTGGCGCGTGGGGAAAATGAGTTATAAATGACCTAGCTAGCTATATGTATAGTGGGAGATCAATTGTTGTACATCCATTTGTTAGAGGCAAATAAGGCCCAGAGAGATGGATAGAGAGAGAGGGATGGAGCTAGGAGGTGGTGCGAGAGGCCTAATAGATAGGCGAGAGGAGTGTGCGATTGTGAGATCAATGAAAAGACGATCGAGAAATTACACGTGTGTGGGACCGTATGAGTGATACGAGGCATGGACAGAGAAAGGAGGAGATGGAAAGTGTGTGTGTATGTGGTAGGCAGACATCACTATAGAGAGGTTTATCTATCGTTGTGTGTCGGAAAGAAGGAGTTGTGGAGACCATGGGAGAACGGCCTAAAGAAAAAAAGGAATGTGCGTGATGGATAGAATGTTGAGGGAGGGGAAGGGCGAGGAGGGCGTGTGCATGCACAAGAGAAAGTTCGTGCTAGCTACAAAGGTTAGGTGATTGTGTGGGTGTAAGAGACTAACAAAGATCATAATTCGATATTAAAGTGGATTCATATATTTGAATAAGAGATCATAGTGTTATAAACCTATGCATGCATGAATATTGCGGTGATACGCGTGGTGTGGTTTGCAGATGTTATAATATAATGTCATAATGCGTGGTGTTTGTGTAGGATCAAAAGTATGTCTAGAGGGGGGTGATTAGACTAATTGAACAAAAAAAAATCTAGCCTTTTCCCAATTTTAAGTCTTGGCAGATTTTAGTAACTTAGCACAAGTCAAGCAATCAACCTACACTTGCAAGTCTAAGAGTATAGTAGCGGACTGTAAAACATTTGCATATGAAGGTAAAGGGAGGAGTTTGGAGGGAGCAAACACAATGTAGACACGGAGATTTTTGGCATGGTTCCGATAGGTGGTACTATCGTACATCCACGTTGATGGAGACTTCAACCCATGAAGGGTAACAGTTGCGTGAGTCCATGGAGGGGTCCACCCACGAAAGGTTCACGAAGAAGCAACCTTGTCTATCCCACCATGGCCATCGCCCATCAAGGACTTGCCTCACTAGGGTAGATCTTCACGAAGTAGGCGATCTCCTTGCCCGTACAAACTCCTTGGTTCAACTCCACAATCTTGTCGGAGGCTCCCTAGTGACACCTAACCAATCTAGGAGACACCACTCTTCAAAACGTAATAGGTGGTGTGTTGATGATGAACTCCTTGCTCTTGTGCTTCAAATGATAGTCTCCCCAACAGTCAACTCTCTCTCACTGATTTGGATTTGGTGGAAAGATGATTTGAGTGGAAAGCAACTTGGGGAAGGCTAGAGATCAAGATTCATATGGTTGGAATGGAATATCTTGGTCTCAACACATGAGTAGGTGGTTATCTCGCAAAAAATGAATGCTGAAGTGTAGGGATGTTCTGATGGCTCTCCTTACTAATGAAGGAAGGGTGGAGGGGTATATATAGCTTCCACACAAAATCTAACCGTCACACACAATTTACCAAACTCGGTGGGACCGAATCAGAAAACTCGGTCAGACCGATTCAATTCATAATGTGACCGTTAGGCATTTCGATGGGACCGACATGTCAACTCGATGGAACCGATTCTATTAGGGCTAGGGCATAACGTAATCTCGGTGAGACTGATTACACAAACTCGGCAGGACCAATTTGGGTAATAGGCTAACCAGAGAGTTGGTCAGGCAAACTCGGTGGGACTGAATCGCTCATTTCGGTGAGACCGAAACGTTACGAAAGGGAAACAAAGAGTTTGCATTGCGAACTCGGTGGCACCGATCGCTCATCTCGTTTGAACCGCAACGTTACGAAGGGAAACAAAGAGTTTGCAATCCTATCTCGGTGAGACCAAGATCCCTATCGATGAGACCGATATGACTAGGGATTCTAGCAGTGGCTATGTCCAGTGAACTCGGTGGCGCCAGATAGAACATTTCGGCGGGGCCGAGTTTGACTTTTGGTTTGGGACATATGTGGATATGAGAAAGTGGTTGATGGTTTTCGGAGCATATCACTAAGCATTTTGAGCAAGCAAGCCATTAAGCAACACCTCATCCCCTTTTAATAGTATTGGCTTTTCCTATGTGAAGGAAATATGCCCTAGAGGCAATAATAAAGTTATTATTTATTTCCTTATATCATGATAAAGATTTATTATTCATGCTAGAAATTGTATTAACCGAAAACATAATACATGTGTGAATACATAGACAAACAAAGTGTCACTAGTATGCCTCTACTTGACTAGCTCGTTAATCAAAGATGATTAAGTTTCCTAGACATTGACATGGGTTATCATTTGATTAATGGGATCACATCATTAGGAGAATGATGTGATTGACTTGACCCATTCCGTTAGCTTAGCACTCAATCGTTTAGTATGTTGCTATTGCTTTCTTCATGACTTATACATATTCCTATGACTATGAGATTATGCAAATCCCGTTTACCGGAGGAACACTTTGTGTGCTACCAAACGTCACAACATAACTGGGTGATTATAAAGTGCTATACAAGTGTCTCCGAAGGTACTTTTTGGGTTGCCGTATTTCGAGATTAGGATTTATCACTTCAATTGTCGGAGAGGTATCTCTGGGCCCTCTCGGTAATGCACATCACTTAAGCCTAGCAAGCATTGCAACTAATGAGTTAGTTGCGGGATGATGTATTACGGAACGAGTAAAGAGACTTGTCGGTAACGAGATTGAACTAGGTATTGAGATACCGACGATCGAATCTCGAGCAAGTAACATACCGATGACAAAGGGAACAATGTATGTTGTTATGCGGTCTGACCGATAAAGATCTTCATAGAATATGTGGGAAACAATATGAGATTCCAGGTTCCGCTATTGGTTATTGACCGGAGACGTGTCTCGGTCATGTCTACATAGTTCTCGAACCCGTAGGGTCCGCACACTTAACGTTTCGATGATAGATATATTATGAGTTTATATGTTTTGATGTACCGAAGGTTGTTCGGAGTACCAGATGAGATCACAGACATGACGAGGAGTCTCAAAATGGTCGAGACATGAAGATTGATATATTGGAAGCCTATGTTTGGATATCGGAAGTGTTCCGGGTGAAATCGGGATTTTACCGGAGTACCGGGAGGTTACCGGAACCCCCCGGGAGCTTAATGGGCCATAGTGGGCCTTGTGGAGAAGAGGAGAGGCGGACAGGGCAGGGCCGCACGCCCCTCCCCCCTAGTCCGAATAGGAAAAGGAGAGGGGGGCGGCGCCCCCCTTCCCTTCCTCTCTCCCTCCACTTTCCCCCTCCACTCCTAGTCCAACAAGGAAAAGGGAGGGAGTCCTACTCCCGGTAGGAGTAGGACTCCTCCTGGCGCGCCCCCTCTAGGTCGGCCGCACCTCCCCCTTGCTCCTTTATATACGGGGGCAGGGGGGCACCCTAGAGACAACAATTGATCGTTTGATATTTTAGCCGTGTGCGGTTCCCCCCTCCACCATAGTCCACCTCGATAATACTGTAGCGGTGCTTAAGTTGAAGCCTTGTGTCGGTAGATCATCATCGTCACCATGCCGTCGTGCTGACGAAACTCTCCCTTAACACTCGGCTGGATCGGAGTTCGAGGGACGTCATCGGGCTGAACATGTGCTAAACTCGGAGGTGCCGTGCGTTCGGTACTTGATCG
This sequence comes from Triticum dicoccoides, assembly GCF_002162155.2. Lineage (NCBI taxonomy): Eukaryota > Viridiplantae > Streptophyta > Magnoliopsida > Poales > Poaceae > Triticum > Triticum dicoccoides. The sequence continues at coordinate 325,555,922 of NC_041390.1, forward strand.
GTTGGATCATGAAGACGTACAACTACATCAACCGTGTTGTGCTAACGCTTCCACTTTCGGTCTACGAGGGTACGTGGACAACACTCTCCCCTCTTGTTGCTATGCATCACCATGATCTTGCATGTGTGTAGGAATTTTTTGGAAATTACTACGTTCCCCAACACTATGGACTCATTGTGATCTTGGATCACTGAAATGAAAATGTAGAGTCTTGAGCTTGAGCCAATGTGTGTCTTTAGCATTTTGAGGGGTCCACATTCCTAATCCATGCCATGCCAATCATTGAACTTTCTAAAATGATCATCTTGAAATAGTATTAGTTCAATGAGCTATATGTGGTTAATAATTACCAAAACCACCCAGGGATAGTTGCACTTTCAATCTCCCCTTTTTGGTAATTGATGACAACATATATATCAAAGCTTCGAAAAATCATAATTAGATTGAAATATATCGTTGCTTTGAGAAGTATGTGATAGGGAAGAGCTCCCCCTAAATTTGTGCATTATTTAGAATTTTCTTTTGAATGCAAATGCACAATCGGTTAGGATCATGGGTCACTCTTCCATGTCACATACATCTTGGTGGAGCGCTCAAAATGATATGAATTAAAACATGCACTCATCACCAAGCAAAGTGAATGATCATATAAGGATAAAAAAGATAATGTCATCCAAGAAAACGTTAAAGTATGATATGATCAAACACATGATCATACAAGTATCTCACACAACAATAAAGTATCAAACGATCACACACACAAGTTCAACTAAAAGGCAACAAAGCAAGAGAGACAAAGCAGCAGAGCAACACTCTCTCTCGAAGCCTATGATCTATACATTTACCCCCCTTTGGCAACAAGTTACCAAAAAGTTGAAAAATGCATAGTGCTATGCGTCTCTCAGGCTTGGTCTTCGGGAGGTGGTGTAGATAGAACTCCAAGGACGAAGGCATTAGTGGATGATGTTGGAGCTGGTGGAGCAGGTGTTGGAGGTGGTACTGAAGCTATTGCTGGTGCAGATGAAGTAGCTCTTGTATCTGATACTGGCACTACAGCTGACCTCTGACTCCTTAGCACTTGCTGAAAAGCATCCGTAGTTGCCTTCCCTCTCTTTTCCTCAGCTTCCTCCTAGAGCTGATCGACTGCAGTCTGTATCCAAGTCACCTTGAGGTCAAGATCATAGAATTTTGTCTCAACAATCCTTTCCAAGCTCTCTTGATTCCGAGTCAGGGTGGCCAAGCCCTTCTCAACCCTCAATGTTTCTTGTATCAGTTAACCCAATTGTTCTTGTTTGCTCTTTAAGAACACCTGAGATGCCTCCTCGACACTTGGCATCCTTGAAGCCTTTTCTGCCTTTGCCTTAGCTCTCTTCTCTTGTGCTCATCCCGATGAAGGTTCATTCTCATTCATCACAACTACGTTATCCTCAAATTTTAGGTGTAAAGGTAAGTGCTCCTTGTCCAACAGGTAAGTGCCTGTGCCCATCATGGAGTTGATGAGCACCTGAATATGTGGAGCATACCCGCAAGATCTTTTCTGATCTGCTGCAGTCCTCTTGATTGTCTCAACAATCAGACTCATGACCTTGAATTTTTGAGGGACATCAAATATTTGCAGCAGGTTGATTGAATGTCCTCTTATCATCTTCTGATCTCCAGATTTGGGTAACAGAGTATGCCTTGGGATAGTGTTGATTGTAGGAAGACCATACAGTAGATAATGCATAGACCCAAGCTTGTGTGTCTCCAAAGCTTTTTCTTGGATCTCCTTGTACATATTTGCCATTGAGTTGTGGTCCATCTTGGCATACACATCCAAATCATCCTCATGTTCCTTTGGGGCATTGATCAACTTCGCCCACTCATCAACAGTTGATTGGTACCTCGTACCCTCAGACATCCACACGATTCTGCCATCTGGATAGAAATGAGCAGTGGAGTAGAACTGCATAACGAGTTCATCATTCCATTTGGTCAACTTTTGACCCACAAACTCATCAACTCCACAAGCTTTGAAGCTTTCATGTACACATTGGAAAAATTCTTCATTCTCATCAATGAATTCCCAATCAACCCATCTCATATCACAGACAATTGGCATTTTGTCAAGAAGAATGGTCTCATAGAAATCCTGTTGTTCCTTAGTGTGGAACCTATAGTCCACTACAGTCCTCCTCCTCACAGCATAGCGATCAGACTGTCTCCAAAGTCTCAGTCCTGCATCCTTCCTGATGTTCATGTCCTCTGCCACTGGATGAGTGTCATTGTGGTCTGGAATCTTAGGTTTCAGTTTTCTCAGCACTTGGGCTTCTGCATTTTCTTCTTCAACTTCAAGCACTGGGCCTTGTTCTTTTCTTCAGCTGGGGTGTTCCCGGTGCTTCTCTTGGGCTTAGAGGGCTTTCGAGCTTGAGCAGCAGCCTTGGGAGCAGTTTTGGGCTTTGATGGAGCGGCCCTTGACTTGATTGCATCTTCCATGAGCTTCTGGGACATGGGTGCTGGTGCAGCATCTTCTTCCTCTTCATCTTCTTTTGGCTCTCTCATTATGGAGGATATACCAAGGACTCTGGCAGTGGTCTTCTTGACCCTCTCCTTCCTCCTCTTTCCTTCTCTAGCAGCCTCTCTAGTTGGCTTAGAGGTGTCAGCAGTTGAGGCCCTGGCCTTAGACATTGGGATTCTTTTTGCAGGTGCCTACTTATTCAACCCTGGCATAGTTGTTGCAGCAGTACCATAATCTTTCTTCAGCATCTTCTTTTTGGAGCTAACTTCGTCCTCAATAGCCACATAGTCCTCATCTTCAGAATCTGAGGTTTTCTTCCTCCTTGTCCTGGTGGCTGCCTTTGGCAAGTTACTGGGAGTGCTCCTCCTGCCATCATCTGAGGTGCTTGAGGGACTAGTGCCCTCACTCATTTGCACTGGCTCTTCAGATCTGTTTTGGCTATCACTCTGGTCAGACATCCTGCCATGCAAACTGATAGCAAACCCTGCGAATAGATGTAGATGAGGTAGAATGGACGAGCATCACAAAGTGCAGAGTTTTTGCAAAACAAATGAGTCAAAAACTTAGTTTTAGTTATCCAGAGAATGCATTTCAGAGCTATCGATCTGCTAAACTCAGGGATATCGAAGCAATTGTTGGAGTCTGAACTAGTGAACTCGGTGTCGGTGTTCAAAAGTAGGGGCTCTCCTTTTGACCCCTTTACTTGTGCACGGGCAGTCAGAGCCATGCGCCACGGGTAGAGGAGGGAAGCCGGAGAGAAGTCGAAGCACAAGACAACCAAGACAACGCCAAGGCCAGAAGCACAGGAGGGAAAGAGGGCGAGGTGGACTCCCTCGGCAAGATCCTTGCCGAGGCGGCCCCCCGCAGCCCCGACAAGAGCCTTGCCAGGGAAACTTGCCCAACCCCAGCAAAGTGAGCCACCCTTGAGCCCACAGGTTCTGACCCAATCAACTACATTGGGACCAGGGCTCGGGAGGCACCTCCGTGGTGGCATGCAGATCTTTGTCAAGATCATAAACACACAAGATCAGATAAGGATTAGAAGACGACGACCCTCGGCGGGATCCTCGCCAGGGAAATCCACAAGACCCCTGGCAAGCGTCTTGCCGGGGACGACTGCGACACCACGGCAATACCCTTGCCAGGCCCCCAGTAAGGCCCTTGCCGAAGACGCCAGCAGGGCCAATACCAGGCCCGCGCCAGCCGAGACTCCGCCGCCGTTCGCATGTAGCTACCATCCCAACCAGCTGGGCAGGCACCTGCATGGAAACATGCTGCTTCCAGGCCAAATCAGCAAGCACCTGCGTGGTGGCATGCAGATCTTTATGAAGGCCCTATCACCATGCCACCTCAGCTGTTTGCCTGCCTACATGGCGCTGCATGCATCGCTAACTTGGGTGCGTGTCGAAGCGAGGCGGAGCGGCGACAGACGGGACGGGCCTCGTTCCCGTCCCCGATAAAGCTAATGGACACCTACGTAGCACATTTAATGCACTTTGTCCCGTAATGCCGTGCGATAAGCTCTCGCACTTTAGGCCTTTACACCTCCTGTGTGCCACTGTGGCAAACCTTTTTTCCTATAAAAGGAGGCCCGAGGCGACCAGGAGAGGGATTCGGCTTTTTGGAATGGCACAACCACCGTAGCTAGTTAAAAAAGCTCAAGAACACTCAATACATCCACCAAAGAAGAACTAGGGTTTTACCCATCCTCGCGGCCCGAACCTGGGTAAACGATCTGTGTGCTTGCTCCTAAACCTTCTCTTCTCACGACCCCGCGCTCGTGGACCGTAGAAGGGATCCCAGTGATCCCATAGGTGTCATTCCCACCGACATCTTTGGCGCGCCAGGTAGGGGGAGGGCAGTTGTGAGAATTTGGTTTAGTGGCCGGCTTAGCAGTTTCTCGTGGCCACGGCTTCCGGAGAAGAAGACGGCCAAGAGAATTACGCCGCCTGTAAGCGCGAAGGACGCCGATGCGGCAACAGGAAAGCTAAGTTATACGAAACTTTAAGCAATTTCCTTTTTATGAATGAGGTTATTGTCCTCGAAGGTCCTGTCCTATGTATGAAAGCCTGCATGCAAAGGGGCCCTTCCGCAATTGGCAACACCCTTGTTCTATTTCGAGTCCGCTCAACAGCTCAAGCGGCTGCGTTGAGAGTGGCAGGGTAGCCTTCCACAATTGGCAACGCTCTCGATTCTGACTCGAGTCAAGCTCGACAGTTCGAGCGGCGGCGTTGAGAGCGGTAAGGTGGTTCGCTCGGCAGCAAGCACACCTAGCAGGCCATTGGGGATCCATCCTCAAGGTGTCGCCCTAGGTTTACGCTCCAGCAAGCATACCCGTTTAACATAGGGAAAACATACAAAGGGAAGATCAGACGGGAGAATAGCATGCATTGTATCAAAAGTACTACAGAGTTATATTGCATCAATTGTTGCTGCAGTTCTAAGTAAAGATATAAATTGTCTTGGCCATGAACCCGCAGCGGCAATGAGAAACGGGGTGCCTAATCCCGGCGCTGGCCCTCCACCCTCTCGATTCCGCTGATGAGGTTGATAATGGCTTGATACGCTCCTTGAGCGTCGCGAGGTCTTCATCCTCCAGCAAGCTCTCTAGCGCGGCGTCAAAGTCGAGGTTGGGGTTCTAGTGTGCCACCTTGGTGAGAACCTTGGTCATGGCACCCCGGCAAAGCCTCCGGAACTCATCGGCCAGGGAGGCCGCCCGGTTGGAGTGGAACCGCTCCATGGCCCTGAGGAAGCCCTCGAAGAAGATGGCCAGCCTGGCATTGGGGCTCGCGTTGTGCTTCGGGGTACACCTCACATTTGGCATCCCCATGGTAGCCAGCTGCGTCGTGATCCTGCCGGCGACGCCTTCGAGATGCCCGATCCAGCGGTTCTCGCCTTCCACAAAATCCTAGTGGTTGGCGGCTTCATTCTTCCGCAACTGCTTCTTGGTCTCCAGCTCCTTGGCTAGGGCCTCCTCCTGGACCTTGCCCTCTGACATCATCCCATCGAGACCCTCCAGCTTCAGCTTGAGGTCTTTGATGGAGTTTTTGGCTTCGGAGAGCTGCCTGGCCTTGTCGAGGACTGCGCCCTGCGCCTCAACCAGGGCATCGTTGAGCGTGTCCTTCTCCTTGGACATCTTTAGGACCTGATCCTTGATCCCGTCTCGCTCCACCTCCAGCTCCTTCATCTTGTCGGCGTGAACCTGAGCCTGGGCATTGAGTGCCTCCCTGTGCCTCTGCTCCAGCTCCTGGGTCCGCTCCACGACGAACTTCCCCACCTCCTCATCCTTGTCGCGGAGCATTGTAGCAAGCTTCTCCTCACGCACGGCAAGGTCCTCCTCCTGGGAGTTCAGCGCGACCTGGTGCTGGGCTCGAGCGGCCTCGGCTGCGGTGGCCAAGTTCTCCGTCGTTTCCTGGGCCTTCTCAATGTCGACCTGCTTCATGGTGAGCTCCACCTCGTGCTTGGCCAGCTCGCCCTGGGCGGCCTTCAGCTCCTCAAAAGCTTGGCGGAACCAAGTTTGCATCTCGGCGATGCGTACCTTGAGGTCCGCCTCCACCTTATCCAATGTTGCCGTCCTGGACTTGGCCTTGTCCAGGCGGGCGCGGTAGAGCGCCTGGAACTTCCGGAAGTTGGCACCCATGGCCTGGAGAAGCCGCTCCTCCTGAGAACCATCGCCACCGGCGCTCGGCTCGTCAATAACCTTGAGCTCTAGCGGCGGCAAGCACCTCTTCGTCGAACACCTCTCCCTCGATGGGCGCCCTGGAGCTCAACGACCCTGGGAGGTGGACGAAAAGGTCGTCGCTCACCCTCAGGTACCTGCCGGAGCCAGAGGCAGCACAGGAGGAAGGCTGGTCATCCACCACCTCCTCCTCGGTAGCGGCCTTGCCGGCCTCCTCGGCAGTTGCCTTGTCGGGATCCCAAGTGGGCCCCTTGGTGGCGTCTTCAGCAGTGCCCCTGGCAGCCTCCTCGGCAGCGATCTTGTCAGCCTCCATCGCGGCGCCCTTGGCAACATCCTCGATGACGGTATCTATGTCCTCCGGATCCACCGAAGAAGGACTTGGATACCGAGAAGGGGATAAGGAGAAGCCAAGAACAGAAAAGGAAAAGGCAGGGATGGAAGGCAAGTGGCTTACCCGTGCCAGGATGGGAAACAGAGGTCCCCTCCCCGCCAACATTTGGTGCCAAGGCGAAGCTACCAGCGCCCGAGTTCTCCTCCTCCTCCTCTGTGTGCATGGCCTCGGTGCTTGGCGCCCTTGCCGAAGACCCCCCTTGGGGCGGCGTGGTCGATGGGGGCGGCGTGTTGGGGCAAGCCCTCTGCGGCTCCTCCTGCTGATGGCCTCCTCCTGCAATCACGGCATGGTCAGCACCAAGGGATCGTGCCCCCACCACACATCGACGGGGAGTGAGTGGCGAACTTACGCTGGGGGCTGCGTCGGGGGCTGCTGTCCGGGCTACTCACCACTAGTGCCACCTTAGAGGTGCCCGTCGGGGGCTGGCCGCCCACCGAAGACCTGGCCCTCTTCACCCTCTGGGCTAGCGTCTCCGCATCCCTACCGAGACGAAAACATGGCAAGATAAGAATCACAATTAGAGGAGCCGGAGATGACGAAAGGAAATGACACTTACTCGTCCTCCACCACCTCTTCTGCTGCCTTCCTCTTCCTTCTCGGGCTGAGAGACCCGAGGTCAAAGAAGACCTCCGTGTCACCGCCTGCGGGAGGAGGGGAAGCAGGTGGAGGAGGGGAAGAAGGCGGAGTTGGGGAACGCTTGGACGAAGAAGAGGCAGATGCTTTCTTCTTCGCCATTGCGGCCTTCACCAACTTCTTCGCCGTCGTGACCCTTGTTTGGCGTGCGGACATCTTCTAGGCATGCCGGGGTTGCGCGGCCCTGCCGGGCCGAACCGGATCGCCGGAGCTGGCCCACCACAGGACTCGCCCTTTCCCCGCGGTTGGGGCTTGACAGCGTCAGCTTCCTCCTCGAACGACTCGTCGTCGTCATCCTCGACGAGAGGGGCCCCGGTGCGGGCACTGCTGGCCTCCCCAGCAGACTCTGCCCACTGGGCAAGTTCCTTCTCCTCTGCGGCCGCCGCGGCCTTGTCCTCCATGCTGCCGGCGCTGCCAGCCTCCTTGGCGAGCTCCGCCTCCGCCGCCCTGCGGCGATGTAGTCCAGCTTCACCTGGGTGGTGTCCTGGACGAGCCGCGGCTTGTCGCGGACATACTTCTCCTCCAGACTGTCGAAGAACTCCTGCACCTGCTCCTCTGGCAGCTTGGCCCAATTGGGGATGGGGCCATGCGTGTTGCAGTCCGGCATCATGGCAATGATGTCGTTCCGACGCGAGTTATTGCTCAGCAGGACCACCCCCGCCGGCAACCCAAACAAGGGCCCCTTGGCGACCTTGCCAGCCTTCGCGGCCTTGCCGGACCTCTCGGCCTTGCCGTCGTGGCCCACGTCAAGCTGGAAGAGCCACTGGTAGAAGTGAGCGTGCGCCAGCACCGTGAAGGCCGGGGCAAAGCCTCATGATATGAGCCACATTCGTGAATAGCCAGGCCGACCTACCTTTGTTATGCAGCGGAGTGATTCGGTGGCGGATGAAATCCGCCCCGATCATATCAAGGGTGAGCCCGGCCTTGGTGAGGCGAAGAATCCGGGTGATGGCGATCTTGAGCTTGTCGTCCTGGGCGTCGACGTAGCCCCTGTTGGGCCTGCGAATCAGCGGCGCCTGGCGAACCCGGCAGAACTCCTGTGGGTCGTCCTCCTCGATCCAACACCATCGGCCCCACAATTCTTCCCAATTCTCCTTCTGGGCACCCTTTGGGTACATCCCTTTGGACCTCAGGATCCAGGCGACGCAACCAGAGATGGCGCCTCACCCTGGATGCGAGGGTAAAAGTAATGGCAGAAGAGCGCCATGTTGGGGATGACTCCGGCGAAGCCTCACAGAGGTGGGCAAAAAGAGCCATGCATGACACAAGATTTGGAGTAAAGTCCAGAAGGTGGAAGCCAAATGTGTGCATGACATCATTGAATAAATCAGAGAAAGGGGGGCAGAGGCCGCAAGAGAAGTAGTCGACGAAAAACGGGTACCGATTCGGGGCGGCCTCGGCACAGTTGGCAGGGACGACGCGCGTGGCTGGATGCCCTGTTGCCTCCCCCCAGTCTTGCACCCCCACAGGGGCCTGAAGCTGTCCCGAAGCTCGAACATGTCGACCGTCAAGGGGAAGTAGGCGAGCTGCATCCTCCGCGCCGCCAGCTCACTCTCCGGTGGCTCCGTCGCTCCAGCGTCCTTGGCCATCCCTTTGCCCTTGTTGGTTTTGGGGGCTATGGTGGCTGCGAGAGGCAAGGGGCAGAGGACAGCGAAGATGCAGCGGCGGCAAGAAGGGGTAGAAGCTTGAGAAGGAAGGAGAAAGGGACAGTGCTTCCGAGATTGGAAAAGGTGCAAGGGGGTAAAGTGAGCAGCGCGCCCGCGGTTATTCCTCTTTTTATGGGGAAGGCGCGGGCCGCCTCCTCTCCCATTAACCATGATGTGATGCATGCGTGCGGGAACCACCCCACGCATGACCCCCACGTCACGCATGACCCTCCACGTCACGCGTTCAACGCGGGTTGTGGGGAAACGCGAGAAGTTACTGCGGTAAAATCCGCCCCACCTGCCCGCGCGCCGTTTTGGGCCTAACCCAACAACGCGCCGCGCTTATGTGTGGCTCAGGCCCGGTAGGTGTACAAAAGTAGGGGCTCTCCTTTTGACCCCTTTACTTGTGCACTGGCAGTGAGAGCCACGCGCCGCAGCCACGCTTAGCAGGGCAGAGGAGGGAGCCGGAGACAAGCCAAAGCACAAGACAACCAAGGCGACACCAAGACCAGAAGCACAAGAGGGCAAGAGGGCGAGGTGGACTCCCTCAGCAAGATCCTTGCCGAGGC
>NC_041390.1:325565656-325609572 GCF_002162155.2 Triticum dicoccoides
CCTTGTCGGGGCAACTTGCCCAACACCAGTAGAGCGAGCCACCCTTGAGCCCACAAGCTCCGACCTAATCAACTAAATTGGGACCAGGGCTCGGGAGGCACCTCTGTGGTGGCATACAGATCTTTGTCAAGATCATAAACACAAAAGATCATATGAGGATTAGAAGACGACGAGATCCTCGCCAGGGAAATCCACAAGACCCCCGACAAGCGTCTTGCCGGGGACGACTGCGACACCACGGCAAGACCCTTGCCGGGCCCACAGCAAGGCCCTTGCCGAAGACACCAGAAGGACCACTGTCAGGCCCGCACTAGCCAAGACTCCACCATCGTTCGCATGCAGCTGCCAGCCCAACCAACTGGCCAGGTGCCTGGGTGGCAACATGCAGCTTCCAGGCCAAATCAGCAAGCACCCGCGTGGCGGCATGCAGATCTTCATGAAGGCCCTACCACCACATCACCTCAGCTGCTTGCCTACCTACATGGCGCTTCATGCATCGCTAGCCTGGGCGCGTGTCGAAGCGAGGCAGAGCGGCGACGGCCCCGATAAAGCTAATGGACACCTATGTAGCGCATTTAATGCACTTTGTCCCGTAATGCCGTGCGATAAGCTCATGCACTATAGGCATTTCCACCTCCTGTGTGCCACTATGGCAACACCTTTTTCCAATAAAAGGAGGCCCGAGGCGACTAGGAGAGGGATCTGGCTTTTTGGAACGTCACAGCCACCGTAGCTAGTTCAAAAAGCTCAAGAACACACAATACATCCACCAAAGCAGAACTATGGTTGTACGTATCCTCGCGGCCCAAACCTGGGTAAATGATCCGTGTGCTTGCTCCTAAACCTGCTCTTCTCAAGACCCCACACCCGCGGACCGTAGAAGGGATCCCAGTGATCCCATAGGTGTCGTTCCCACCGACACTCGGTCAGACCGAGTCACAGTTCGGTGGCTCCAAGATTGCTAGGGTTTCATAGAGAATTGAAATCGGCCGCATCGATTTGCAATTTTTGGTCAGACCGAAAAGCGCATGTGCAATGGCCTAAGCCAAATTGGTGAGACCGATTTCTACAACTCGGTCGGTCCGAGCTGAGTTCGACGGAGACCTAACCCTAAATTTTCGAATCAAACCTAACTTAAAGGGAGTTTTCTTTGGATAGATTGATTTCATACTTTGTGCGAATCATGGCAAAGCAATGAGCTAAGAATCGGAATGGGGAATTAGCACATAAAGTCAAACTCATACCCTAGTTCGGCGAGAATTCACTACAGCGACAACGGCGGGGCAGAATACTGTTGGCGGCGACGGAGATCAGTGGCAGGAGGTCGCTAGCGACAAGGAGACGATCCAGAGACCCGAGACGTCAGAGCAGGACACGCGCTGGACGAAGAGTTTTGGAGAAGTTTCCAAAATTCAACCCGTCAGTATATATATCCCGACCCTGTCGGTGTGACCGAGCGGAACAACTCAGTGGCACCGAGATGTAGAATCGCAAGCGATTACTGCAACTTGGTGTGACCTAAAAGTTCAAATTTGTTACAACGAGATTGAAAACCTAGATCAACTCATTGAACTCGGTGTGACCGAAAAGGATGGATCGGTCAGACCAAAATGCACAGAGAGGTTTTGGAAGTTTAAGTCTATGACGAATCGGGGACTCCGAGTGCTCCTCACACAGAGTGCTTCGAATCTGACTTGGTCAAACTTTGTGATGTAGCATGAATAGAGTTTGAGACGAGAAAATCATAGATAGCTAGAGGAGGTTCTTAGGCATTCTTGTCCATCCACTTGGCAAAAGAGAAAACGCCAATCAATCAAAACAACAATTGGATGTCCTCGAATGAGTAAAATATGCATCAACATGCTCACACAATAAAATGGAAAATGAAATATGTGGCAGACCATGCACAAACACTCTAGCATCTATCAAGAAATTGGCGATGACTAGGTCATCTATATATGAGTATATTGACTTCGGAGTCAAATGAGAACATTTGATTGTAGGTCATACTCATAGTTTAAGCACAAGTGGGGTTACCACTTTTACATAAAGCATTGTAGTATTCACACCTTTAGAGTTGCTTTAGCTCAATTGTTAGAGTAAATCTCCCCCTAGATGTGATATCCCCCCTAAAAGGGATGAACTAACCATGGGTTTTGTCAATAATGACTTCATGTAGATGTTGCAGATATGGATGCGCAATGTTGATGTAGATCATTTGGAGCAATCCATTGGAGTGAGTTGCACTTGCAATACCTACACGGGTTAGTCCCACAAGGAACAAACAAGGATATCCATAGACATAGAGTGATGTACACACAAGATGATGTCCATGAAAGCATTAGGTTACCTTGTCCCTTGTCTTACCAACAAGAGTGTTTGTGACTCTTTGAACTAGTGCAAGATGTGGAAGTTGTTTACACTTGTTCTCGCCAAAGTGATATGAGTGAAGTATGTTGGCAGAGTCACCCTCAAGAACTCTCTAGTTCTTCTTCTTTGGGATCCACATCATCTTGATTGGACCCTTGGAGTTGTAGTCATACTTGATGAAGTATAACTTGATGTAGTTTTGGGAACCCACTTGACCAAGGCCTTGGGAGCTTCTTCAAATGCATCAATCTCCTCTTGAAGCTTGTCCTTGCCTTTTTGCTTGTGGTCTTGTGGTCTTGTGGTGGAAGATCATCTTGAGCTTGTGTCCCTCGGAAGGAAGTAGGATCATACTTCTCTTGATGAGGAACAAACTTTGTCTTGGGGTATTTATCTTCTTCCCACTCAACTCCATTGGCATTGAACTTTCATTCAAAACCAATACCTTGATTCTTCCAGTGCCTTCCTTTCTTGTGTACAATTTCCTCAAATTGCGTACTTCTGGCAAGACTCTTGTAGACACCTTTTTTCTATAATTCCCTTCAATAAGCTATTTTCTTGCTCAAGTGTAACTTGGCTAAGAGAAAATTTAGTGGAATCAGAGAACTACTAGAAGCAACAATATTGGATTTAACATGATTGTTGTTACTACTAGAAGAAGAATCTTTCTTATTCTTGTTGCTAGATTTAACATGTGGCATGTAAGTAGACAAGAGAAAACGCTTGGCAATGTAAGAAGAACTTTTCTTGCAAAGATCATCATTGATTGCTTTTAAGAACCCATGCTCTTTCTCAAGGTTGAGCTTTTCAAAGCGTAACTTCTCATGAGTCTTTAAAACCTCTCAATGATTCTCCAAGGTAGTTTCATGAGCTAACTTAACAGTGTTTAGTTCTTTAGTTAGACACTCAATCTCCTTCTTATCATCATCATTCGTTTTATCTTGATTAGCATGATTAGTAGCAAGTTCATCATAGTTTTCATCACTAGAGTTGTCAACAAGTAGATCATCATCACCTAACAAATCATCTTCATCACTATTGAAATCAACATACTCCGGGTGTGATACCTTTGGACCTTTAGCCATGAAGCATCTTCCAATTCCTTCATTTGGTGAGTCAAATATGTTGTAGGAGTTGGTTGACACAAGTGCTAGACCGGCAACACCTTCATCTTGAGTAAATTCGGAGTCAGAGTGATAAGTTCTCTCGGAGTGATTGTCGGAGTCGGAGCCGAATACCCATTCACCAACATGAGCTTGATGTCTTTGTTTTGTGTAGCACCTTGATGATTTGTCCTTCCTTTCTGAATTCTTGCTTCTCCGTGATGTTCTTCATTTATAACGGTCATCTCTACCACTTCTCTCTCTTGGTGGTGATTCTTCACTTCTACTTCTCCTTTTGGGTGAATCTTCTCTTCTTTTTTTAGGGATCCATACACTCATTGGAGTAGTGTCCGGGTCTTCCACAATTTTAGCAATTACGTTCACGACTCGAAGATCTTTTGTCATTGTAGCACCTTGACTTGGAACTTCTTTCCTTGCTTCTACTCTTGTAGAACTGGTTGAAGTTATTCACCATCAGGCTCAATTATTCATTGAATGCTTGTTTCTCACTTGATGATGTAGGAGCATCTCCTGAGGCTTTGTAAGCACCACTTGACTTGTTATGAAGCGTTTCCTTATCCTTGAGTGACATCTCATGAGCAAAAATTCTTCCAATGACTTCTGTAGGTTTGAGATCTTTGTAGTCGCGCATCATTTGGATCAATGTGCACACGGTATCATACTTTCCATCCAAGGCTCTTAGGAACTTCTTGATGATGAATCTATCGGTCATCCCATCACTTGCTAAGCCAGCAATCTCATTTGTGATGAGACCAAGCCTAGAGTACATTTCAGCGACACCTTCACCATCCTTAATTTTGAACTTGTCAAGTTGTCATTGGAGCACATCCAATTTGGATTCCTTGACGGAGTCGGTACCATCGTGCATATCAATCAAAGTATCCCAAATTTCCTTTGCATTCTCAAGACGGCTGATTTTGTTAAATTCTTCGGGGCACAATCCATTGAAGAGGATATCGCAAGCTTGAGCATTGTATTGCAGCATCTCCAACTCTTCCACACTAGCTTCATGGTTCGGTTCTCTCCCATCAAGGAATTCACCTTGCAAGCCAATACACACAATAGCCCAAACGACGGGGTTATGTCCAACAATATGCATTTTCATCTTATGCTACCAACTAGCAAAACTAGTACCATCAACGTAAGGACCTCTATGGTGGTAATTTCCCTCGCTAGACGCCATACTCTCCTAGGTTGTGAAACCAAGGCTATGATCACCAAAAGCTATGGAAATCAAGGCAAATGGAGACGAAAGCTCTGATACCACTTGTAGGATCGAAAGTATGTCTAGAGGGGGGGGGGTGATTAGAGTACTTGACCAAATAAAAATCTAGCCTTTTCCCAATTTTATGTCTTGGCAGATTTTAGCAACTTAGCACAAGTCAAGCAATCAACCTACACTTGCAAGTCTAAGAGTATAGCAGCGGAATGTAAAACATTTGCATATGAAGGTAAAGGGAGGAGTTTGGAGGGAGTAAACGCAATGTAGACACGGAGATTTTTGGCGTGGTTCTGATAGGTAGTGCTATTGTACATCCACGTTGATGGAGACTTCAACTCATGGAGGCTAACGGTTGCACGAGTCCACTGAGGGCTCCACCCACGAAGGGTCCACGAAGAAGCAACCTTTTCTATCCCACCATGACCATCGCCCACGAAGGACTTGCCTCAGTAGGGTAGATCTTCATGAAGTAGGCGATCTCCTTGCCCGTAAAAACTCCTTGGGTCAACTCCACAATCTTGTCAGAGGCTCCCAAGTGACACCTAACCAATCTAGGTGACACCACTCTCCAAAAGGTAATAGATGGTGTGTTGATGATGAAGTCCTTGCGCTTGTGCTTCAAATGATAGCCTCCCCAACACTCAATTCTCTCTTACTGATTTGGATTTGGTGGAAAGATGATTTGAGTGGAAAGCAACTTGGGGAAGGCTAGAGATCAAGATTCATATGGTTGGAATGGAATATCTTGGTCTCAACACATGAGTAGGTGGTTCTCTCTCAGAAAATGAATGCTGAAGTGTAGGCACGTTCTGATGGCTCTCCTTACTAATGAAGGAAGGGTGGATGGATATATATAGCCTCCACACAAAATCTAAATGTTACACACAATTTACTGAACTCGGTGGGACTAAATCAGAAAACTCGGCCAGATTGATTCAGTTCATAATGTGACCATTAGGCATTTCGGTGGGACCGACATGTCAACTCGGTGCAACCGATTCTATAGGGTTAGGTCATAGCGTTATCTCGGTGAGACTAATTACACAAACTTGGTGGGACTGATTTTGGTAATAGGCTAACCAGAGAGTTGGTCAGGCAAAGTCGGTGGGACCAAATCGCTCATTTCGGTGAGACCGAAACGTTACGAAAGGGAAACAGAGAGTTTGCATTACGAACTCAGTGGGACCGGTCGCTCATCTCGGTTTAACTTAAATGTTATGAAGGGAAACCAAGAGTTTGCAATCCCATATCGGTGAGACCGAGATCCCTATCGGTGAGACCGATATGACTAGGATTTCTGGCAGTGGCTATCTCAAGTGAACTCGGTGGCGCCAGATAGAAAATTTCGGTGGGGCTGAGTTTGACTTTGGGTTTGGGACATATGTGGATATGAGAAAGTGGTTGAGGATTTTTGGAGCATATCACTAAGCATTTTGAGCAAGCAAGCCATTAAGCAACACCTCATCCCCTGTTAATAGTATTGGCTTTTCCTATGAACTCAATGTTATCTTGGATCACTAAAAGGAAAATGTAGAATCTTGAGCTTGAGCCAATGTGTGTCCTTAGCATTTTGAGGGGTCCACATTCCTAATCCATGCCATGCCAATCATTGAACTTTCTGAAATTATCATCTTGAAATAGTGTTAGTTCAATGAGTTTTATGGTGTTAATAATTACCAAAACCACCCAGGGATAGTTGCACTTTCAGTTTGCAAGTCACAGCTAAATATCAAACAATCTAAACCATACTATATATCGAACAATCTCCCATTTTATTTAAATTTGTGCTCATGTGTGGCATTTGCAGCTCACAACTAAATAGCGAACAATCTAAACCATACTATATATCGAACAATCTCACATTTTATTTGAGTTTGTGATATTGTGCGGTGTTGGCAACTCATAGCTAATACTTGTAGATGTAGGGGGCGGGACACCATACATTATGTGATAAACACATTATACACATGAGACATGTACTATTATTTGAAGATCTAGCTAGATCTTGAAATGTACTGTTATTTGAAATCGGCATAAAGTGGATTCAAAAAGTCGAGTTCGAGTTCATTTAGTACACATAGTTCATATCTAACTCGATAGTAATCATGTGGTGTGCTGTGAAGATAAACGATGGTTTAACTTGACAATGATGATGAATGTAGATCTTATTAAAATAGAGAAATGAATTCAAATTGTTTAACTTGACAACAATCATGATTGTAGATCTTATTCAAATAGAGAAACAAATTAAAATTTAGTTCATATTGAAGCAGTACTATATAAATTTGGAATGCACTAAAATGTTCATTTGAGTAGCAGGTTGCATGCATTATACACGTAGCAAAATATTTTAATTGAACATAACATGGATTCAAAGTTTTGAATGGCATTTTAGTAACTCATACAGTAAAACGGTACTAGACTCTTTTGTGTGGTGTGAATTGATTTCTTTTTGTTTTTTTCGTCAAGGGAAGTTTGAATTGATTTGGTACAGTACACATTAGGCTTGTCAGAGAATTTCAACCCCGCCTTGTTATCCTGAAATTTTAAGATATCTCTTTGTCTCATTGTGCTCCTAAAATTCCATCCATCTCAAACCCGTGCCTAGCTATCCCAAAATTACAACACGTGCGAAAACTCCCACCTCCTGCGAAATCCTGACATGTGAAATTCCCGTCATACCCTTGAATCAAAAGAACCACCTAGTTCAAATCGGTGGGCCTACTTTCATAACTTACCTCACATTTCAGACAAGCGCGTCCCTAAGCCATGGTTCTCCCCTCCCATCCCCTCCGCCCCATTCGTACACCGAGGCCGCGATAACCCGCGAAACCCTACACCCTCCTTCGTCCGCCACCTATCCGGAGCCACTTCCCTGACGACATCATCCATCGCAACAACTTGACGTCCCTCATCCACCGCACCGGATGAGTATCCGTCATCGATCTCGTCGTTTTGCCGGTTCAGCCACCCCATCCTCCACCTCCAAGAAGCTGCCGTGACGTTTGCCTCGTCTTTCACACCACCGCCATTCCCACATCACCGTCTTCATCTGCACCACCGGAAGAGCAGCACCATCACCGATTCCTCGGATGAAGCTGAGGCCTAATCGGTGCCACCAATGAGGTTCTACACTAATTGCTACATTTTCTTCTTGTTTCGATCTCATGGTGATACTGGCGCTCGGTCCCGAGCTGCCATGGCGCAGCTCCATCTACCGCGGTGTCGCTGGCCACTTCCTCCACGATGTCGCTCCCTTGATGGCGACGTCCACATCAGTCGGAGCTGCTGCTGCTCCGGCTCTCGCTAGCTCTGTTGCTGCTATTTCGGCTCTCGCTCGCGCTGCTGCTCTGGTCTTGCTCCCGGTCCCCTGCCAGGTCTGGTCTGGCTCTTGCCCGTGCTACTGCTCTTGTTGTTGCTCTCGGTCCCCTGCCTAGTCTGCTCTGGCTCTTGCTCACACAGCTACTCTTTCTCTTGATCTTCCTTGTGTTGCAGGTCTACTCTTGCTCGCGTTACTGCTACACGAACAACAGCTCTGACTCTCTCGAGCTCCTGTTGCTGCTATCCGAGATGCTGCTACACAACTAGCTGCCCTGGCTCTCGCATGCGTTGCTACGCTACCCCGGCTGCTCTCTAGTAGTACGGACCTTGCTAGAGCCGCTACTGATTTAGATCACTGCTACTCTGCCACTAGTGCTCGAGCGGCCGAAACTATTAGTGCACTGCTTTTCTGCTACTAGTGCGTTCAGTTTCGATAGTAAAATTCAGTTTCGAAAGCAAAATTCAGTTTTGATAGGAAAATTTAGTTTCAACAATTAAATTCAGTTTTGATAGTTAAGTTTAGAGATGAGAGGCTCATGTATTTTACACCTAGCACTTTTTGGTTATGTATTTTACATCATCTATTGGAGATGCTATTAGAATACCAGTTTAGGTTAACATTATCTCTCTTGTCCTACTTCAGCCTCACCGTCGTACACCTCACCAGAGCTGCTCCACCGATGAAACCCTCCATCACAGCGAAGCAGTACCTTTGGCTCCATCTGCAGGCGCCTAAGATCTTCTTCCCCTCCTCCGACTGCCACATCAGCTGCAACATCCTTAGCAACCAACCCAATGAAGCTGAGATCGACATGGCTTCGCCAAAGAGGTTGTACACTTGCTGCATTACTTTTTTACTCTACATGTTATATATATTGTCCAGTGAGCACACGTACTAACGTGAAATACGATTAGTTTCTCCTATATAACAAGCATTAAGGTAGTAGGCAACTTAGCTATCCATGATGGACTCTCTCGAAAGCCATCATTATTTATTTCTGCGTGTTTGAGCTGTGCATGTGTAGATCGGCCTGGGAGTTGAGTTAGTAGGGCACCGACCTGTGTGCAAAGTAGTACAAGTAGCACAAATTTTTTTGGAGTGTAGGCTTTTGCATGTTCATACCTGCCTACTAGAATTGCCAGTGGTTGAAAGGAAAATTGAAGGAAAAACATAGGAATTGGAAAGTTCCCTATGGGACTACTATTAATGCATTTGGTTCAAAGGAATGGAGCAAAGGAAAACTGTAGGATTTGTTCCTTTAGTGTCTCTTTCATAGAAAAACTGTAGGAATTTTAATATCCACTTGGCCCTCCTTTTCAGATTCCTATTCATGAAGAACAAGACTAAGTGATAGTAGTATAATAGCATTATAACTGTATATTTCTTGTGGTTTGACTTAATTTGACCATGCTTCTTTGGATTCCTGTGAACCAAACACCCAGGTTGATACAAATCCTGTGATTTTACATTCTCTGTTTTGCACATGCATTCCTATCCTATTACTGTGTATTTCCTATCCCTGCATTGTTAGAATCCTCCAATTCAAACGAGCCCTTAAAAAGTTACTTTTCTTACAGATAGTTGTCAAAGAAAACCTTGTGTGGTTTGTCCCGCTCCTGCCGCGCCGTCATCCACCCCAGCTCAGCTGCTCCAATGATAGAAGGGTCCACCACAACAGGGATCCACCTTGCAGACCATCTTTCGCCACCTCAGATCTTCTTCCCCGCTGCCGGCAGCTACGATAACTGCATTACCATCATCAACTGAGCAGATGACCTTGAGGTTTACATGGGTCCGCAAGAGAGGTCCCACTCTTTCATGTCTGCTTACGTTATGCATCGCTCAATATTACATGCTACTTTATCGTCCTGTTCATCGATTAGACTCTGAGTCAGCTCCAAACTAATGCTCAAACTTGAGTTTTTAAATGGTTGTGGGGTACATATCGGGGCCGCAATCAATCATATCTGTGTACTATCTGGTTAATCTCTAGTGTCTACTATGAGTTTCATGTTGGGTGGGAAACAAACATTAAAGACGCTATTATCTATATTTTTTAACTGAAGCCATCATCTGCCTACTATCATCGGTTTTGGGTGTATCCACAAGTTTATACCATCACTCTAGATTTCTGCATGCACTCCATACATAATCTCACTATGTTGTATTCCTATGCATGTCAGTTATTGTACACAATGGAACTGAACATGTAGAGCAAAAGAGACGTGCCTTGCCTATCAATAAAATTTCATGCAGACGTCACTCCATGGTTCGCGCAAAGGCAGCCCCCGTCCACCCATTTCAGATAGTAATCAAGAGGAAGATACCTGTTCTGAGGGGGATTCGGAAGGAGTAGACCACTCCTATTTACCCCCTGAGGTCTTCGCTCTAACTTGGCATGCTGATGTTGGTCATATCATGCATATGGTGCCTTGCATTGCTCACTTTATACATCAAATATGTCATCTTGTTAGTTTAGACATGCTTTATGTGAATGCCATCTATTTAGTTTCTATATCGTATATGTGAATTATGCAATGCCATCTTGTTCAGCCAGGCATCATATATGTGAATTTTGCAATGCCATCCTATTTAGCCAATCATCTTATATGTGAATTATATCACGCCATCCTTTTTTCATTACGTATTACATTTGCCAACAATGTTAGTACATTCAACTACTCTTCGTGTGCATCAGCCATGTGACACGGTGATGGAAAATTTTGGAGTGAAAACAAGGTCTTCAGAGCAGATAATGCTATCTGACAAAGCTCATATCTCTCTGGTTATGGATAGCTCCTCAGAGGAGGATTCAGAGACAAATGACGACTCCTATTCCCCCCCGAGGTGTATGCTCTAACTTGGCACAGTGACTACGCAACTAGGTGTTCTCTTGAGCCATGGTGACTACGCAACAAAATTGCACCAAAAAACAGATCCGACAAGAAAATGAAGAACGAAAAAGATGGGGCAAAAAACGGCAATTTTTTGTGAAGTGGAGGAGAGGAAAACGAGAGGCTAATGGCAAATAATGTAAATTGCGGGGAGATGGGATTTGTGATTAGGAACATGGTAGATGTAGATGATGCTCCCTGGCAATGGCGCCAGAAATTCCTTTTTATGCGGCTTGAAGCAACGTCGGTATTTCCCCACAGAGGAAGGGATGATGCAGCACATCGACGGTAGGTATTTCCCTCAGTGATGAAACCAAGGTTATCGAACCAGTAGGAGAACCAAGCAACACTACATAAACATCACCTGCACACAAGTAACAAATACTCACAACCCGACGTGTGAAAGGGGTTGTCAATCCCTTTCGGGTAGCGGTGCCAGCAATTGGCAAAGGGATGTGAGAGAGTTGTAAATATTGATAGCTCAAATGCCAAATAAAATAAATTACAACAAGGTATTTTTGTATTTTTGGTTTAATAGATCTGAAAATAAAAGGCAAATTAAATAGATCGCAAAGGCAATGTCACAGCCCTAGAATTGCTTGCCATTAGGTGCATTAAAGCATCCATGCACCATGTTAAATTTCATTTAAATATGAAATGGGGATGCTCAAACCCTACCACCAGATCAAATCAAACTAGGTCCAAATAAAATATTTTTCAGTGACCCAGAATGCCCTTTGGAAATGTTCATGATTTCTGATAAAGGTGAAAACCTCTGCCAAAAATGTTGAACATATTTATAGGTCATTCCTAGATTTTTGAATTAAATCATAAAGTATTTTAATTTGGACATTTAAACACTATAAATAATTTAAATGCTCAAATAATGCTGAAATTAAATGTGGGCCACTAGAATAATCCATAGAGTGTCCACAAATTATTGCAGCATTTTACAAAGTGCTTTAGCATTTTTAATTAAGTCAAAACAATTACAGAAAAATAGAAAACATAAACTAAATAAAAGAGAGAGAGAGAGAGAGAGAGAGAGAGAGAGAAGGACTAACCTGGCACTTACCTCGGCCCACCTATTTGTTGCCGGCCCAGCTTCACCAGCCCAGCCCACCACCGCCTCCTCCCGTGTCGTCTTCCTCCTCTGCCAGGCGGATGAGCACGTGCCCGACGCGCGCGCGCAATCATCGGCCACCTCCTGCTTGCCGCTTTGCCCTGGCCCTCTCTGGACGATGCCACGCTACCCCCAAGCCCATGGGGATCTCTCCCTCTCTTGCTCATTCTCTCCCGTGCCCGCTCTGCACCATGGCCGAAGCCACTGCAAGCTCACCGTCGCCGTTCGCATAGCCACCCCATTCCCCTCGACCGCTCGTTGTGTCTGCGAGATCCGCCACATCGTCCTCTTCGTCCATGCCGAGCCATGCTTCGTCGGGAGCCATGCATCATCCTCACCACCGTCGTCTTCAACCTCGGACGTCCGAGACTGCCAGCATCGATTCGCTCCGTCCAAGCCATCCCCGAGCACGAAGAGCTTCTCTACGGGTTCCCTCTGAGCCCCTCTTCCCTCCGTCCTTTTCTCCCCCAGTCATGGTTTCCACCTTGGCCGGAGCTTGCTACCGCCGTTGCGAAGCTCGCCATCAGTAGCCACCCTGCCTGGTCAATCCAAGCACGCAGTCGTGCTCCGGGCTTTCCCAGGAAGCCATAGCGCGCCTCAGGTCGTCTGCTCGTGCACCCTAGCCCTCGCGCCCGTGCAAGCCGCAGTTGTGCCACCATGGAACTCGACGCCGTCGACGTTCCCGGCCACCCTAGCATCGCCCGAGGCCACCAACCGACACGCACCCTTGCTCCGGTTCCAACACGCCCAGCCCCGCTTGCTCCCGTCGCCGGAGTTGGCCGAACGGGGAACGCCGCCGCCTCAGCTTACGCTAACGAGTAACCACCGGCCTAATCCAGCCATTAGGCACTAATTGCCAATTAGGTTAGCACCTGAGCCAATGACAGCCGAGCCCCGCAGGTTTATTTAACCTACTAACGGAATTAATTGGACTTACTTTGATTCCAGTGGACCCACACGTCAGCATTGACTTTGCTGACGTGGCCTTTGACCAGTCCCACCCGTCGTTGACTCGAGACAGCACTGTGTGACTGACCAGTGGACCCCACTGGTCAGGTTTGACCCCGCTCAGCCACGGTTGACCTGGTGACATCATGTCGCTTTCATGCTGACGCATAAATGATTTTCTGGATTAAAAATAATTCAGGAATTCCAGAAAATTTCCTAAACTTCTAAAAATCATAGAAAATCAACCGTAACTCCAAATGCAAAGATTTATATATGAAAAATGATCAGAAAAATCCAAAGAATCCGATTATGGCATTATCATGCATGTTTGAACAACTTATGCCTGCTGATCAGGTCAAATCAAATAAGTGGCATTTAAATAATCTCATATGGAGTTGAATTTGAATCTTTGGTTCAAACCAACTTCATTTAATCTGGTTTTAGTTGCATTAGCTCAAATACAGCATATTGACATGTCATGATCATGCATCATAATGTGCATTGCATTTATTGTATTCTTCCTGTGTTGCCGGTGATTGCCCCCCCCCTCGGTAGGCGTATGTTTTGACGACGTGTTCGATGACACCGATGAAGAGCTATATCATCTTTAGAAGTGCCAGGCAAGCAAAACCCCCTTGTTCATTCCGATACCATCGCACTCTCTCGCTCCTGCTCTCTTTTACTGCATTAGGACAACAACGATTCAACTGTTACATGCTGCGGTAGTTGAACCCCTTTTCCTCTACATGACCTGTCATTGCCACAGTACATAGATGAAACCCACTAGCATGAGTAGGAGTTGTTTGAGCCCTGGTGTGCCTACTCATTCATGCTTGTTTGTCATGCCTGCTATTGCATAGAGTTGTGTAGGGTCTGATTCGTCGGGAATGAATTAGAATGGTGATGAACATGTCCTACTGTGTGTGAGCTAAGTGTGTGAACACGATTTGGTAAAGGTAGCGGTGAGAGGCCATGTAGGAGTACATGGTGGGTTGTCTCATTGAAACCGTTCTTAGGAACTGAGTTCTGTGTCTGTGATCCATGAACAGCTACTACCACTCATTGGGATCCTTAATTGATCCTCTCGGCTTCTTAATCACCCTAGTACTCTGTCCAGGAGTTGCAACTAGTTTCTTGTGTTTGTACGTTATGTGTTGGCGGCCGTGCGTAGCGCTGACCCTAGGGGTGGGCTATGATGCGGTAGATACACCATGGCACGGTGTACCGGGCGCCCATTTGGTGTCTCGAGAACCCTGTTCACATCGTTCGGGCCGTACGTTGAAACCTCGGCCGGACTCCCTGTGGATGGTACCTGGAGAGGCGATAAACCTGGACTAGAGACTTGAGTGTTTAGGTAGGTCGTGGCCGACACCCTCGTTGGGCTTCCGCTTGAAGGTTGTCGAGTACATGTCGTGTAAACGACGATATGTTGTGGGAGCGTGTGTGAAGAAGTACACCCCTGTAGGGTTATCATTATCTATTCGAATAGTCGGATTCCTCGGATATGGAAACTTGGACCCCTTGCATAGTTCATAGATAACTTGAAGTGGATACTCTAAAACTCGCAAGATAAGCGTGAGTGCTATGGATGGCCTTCTCGTAGGGAGACGGGAGCGGATCCATAGTGGTGTATTGATATGGTGAATATGTGGACTCGTGTGCGCCACCTCAAAGAGTTGCTTGCAGTCGTAGTTCAGGTTAGCCACTGAGTCAAAGCTGGCTTGCTGCAGTTAAACTCCACTACCCCTTTGTTGATACCGATGCATATGTAGTTAGTTCTGATGTAAGTCTTGCTGGGTACATTTGTACTCACGTTTGCTTAATTAATGTTTTGCAGAGAGACTTCAGTCTCGCTAGTAGTTCCACGTGGACTTCGACGTTTAGCTTGATACCTCAGCTACGATCTTGTGCCCTCGGCAGGATCTGGTAGATAGTCAGTCTTCTTAGCCTTTTTCATTTATCGATGTCTGTACTCAGACATGTTAAGCTTCCGCATGTGCTTTGATTTCTATGCTATGATTGTTGGGTCATGATACCCATGTTTGTAATATCTCGCTCCTCGGAGCCTAATGAATAAATACTTGAGTCGTAGAGTTATGTTGTGATGCCATGTTGTATTTACACATATCGAGCATATTGTGTGTATGATTGAAATGCTTGGTATGTGTGGGATCCGACAATCTAGTTGTTTATCCTTGGCAGCCTCTCTTATGGGGAAATGTAGTCTAGTGCTTCCATGAGCCATAGTAGTCCGCTACAGCCCGGTTCACCAGAGTCCTGCTAGCCCAGGACTACTGCTCAGGACACTTGACTAGCCGGCATGTGTTTCACTTTGTTCCTATGTCTGTCCCTTCGGGGAAATGTCACGCGGTGACATCCGGAGTCCTGCCTAGCCTGCTACAGCCCAGTTTTCCAGAGTCCTGTTAGCCCAGTGCTACAGCCCGGATTCACACGCTACTGACCGACATGCTCGAAGTTGCTTCATGTATGCCTGTCTCCATGGGTTAGTGCTGCTTTGGGTTCACGACTAGCCATGTCGACCCGGGTTCTCTGTCATATGGATGCTAGTGACACTACCATATACGTGAGCCAAAAGGCGCAAACGGTCCCGGGCCATGGTAAGGCGACACCCGTGGGAATACCGTGCGTGAGGCCGCAAAGTGATATGAGGTGTTACCAGCTAGATCGTTGTGACTTGGAATCGGGGTCCTGACAGGAAGATAATATGAGAAAGAGACCCGAGAGCCGTAGATTTCACTAGTGGCTTCTCTCGAGAAAAATAGCAAACGGTGGGTAAACGAATTACTCTTGGGAAATTGATAGAACTCCAAATAATCATAACGATATCCAGGCAATGATCATTATATAGGCATCACGTCCAAGATTAGTAGACTGGCTCCTGCCTGCATCTACTACTATTACTCCACACATCGACCGCTATCCAGCATCCATCTAGTGTATTCAGTTCATGGAGAAACGAAGTAATGCAATAAGAACGATGACATGATGTAGACAAGGTATATTTGTGTAGAAATAGACCCCATCATCTTATCCTTAGTAGCAATGATACATACATGTCGGTTCCCCTTCTGTCACTAGGATCAAGCACCATAACATCGAACCCACTAAAAAGCACATCTTCCCATTGCAAGATAAATAGATCAAGTTGGCCAAACAAAACCCAGATATCAGAGAAGAAATACGAGGCTATAAGCAATCATGCATATAAGAGATCAAAGAAACTAAAATAACTTTCATGGATACAAAGAAATAGATCTGGTCATAAACTCAAAGTTCATTGGATCCCAACAAACACACCTTAAAAGAATTACGTCATATGGATCTCCAAGAGACCATTGTATTGAGAATCAAACGAGAGAGAGGAAGCCATCTAGCTATTAACTACGGACCCAAAGGTCTACAAAGAACTACTCACGCATCATCGGAGAGGCACCAATGGAAGTGGTGAACCCCTCCGTGATTGTCTCTAGATTGGATCTGGTGGTTCTAGACTCTGCGGTAGCTGGAATTGATTTTCGTCCACTCCCCTAGTGTTTCTAGAATATTGGGGTATTTATAGAGAAAAGAGGCGGTCTGAGGGGCACCTGAGGTGGGCACAACCCACCGGGGCGCGCCTGGGCCTCCAGGCATGCCATGGTGGGTTGTGCTCCCCTCAGAGCACCCCCAGGCGCTTCTTCGGCCCATTGGATGTCTTCTAGTCCAAAAAAAATCCACAAAAATTTTCACTGCGTTTGGACTCCGTTTGATATTGATTACCTGCTTTGTAAAAAACATGCAAAAAAATTAGCAACTAGCACTTGGCACTATGTCAATAGGTTAGTACACAAAATTGATATAAAATGACTATAAAATGATTATAAAACATCCAAGAATGATAATATAACAGCATGGAACAATAAAAAATTATAGATACGTGGGAGACGTATCATGCCTTTATATTGATTATTGCCTTGGATATCGTCAAAATTATTCGATCTTCTATCAATTGCCAAACAGTAATTTGTTTACCCACCGTGTGCTATTTCTCGAGAGAAGCCACTAGTGAAATCTACGGCCCCCTCGTCTATTCTTTACCATATTTGCTCTGAGATCTATTTTTTTGCTTTTATATTTAGATCTATTATTCCAAAAACCCCAAAATACCTTGCTCCACTTTTTATTTGCATCTTTTATTTCGTGTTTTATAAAGAGCTATTTATCCAATCTACCACAAAATTATCTATCTTTTTGCAGGGGAGGATCATGTCAAGTCTCCCATCAGCTTGCCAATTTCTAATGCCATTACCTAGAAGGGATTGAGAACCCTTCATAAGCATTGGGTTGCAAGTATTTGTTCTTTGTGTGCAGGTACCATTTACATAGTGTTGTTGGTTCTCCTACTGGATTAATACCTTGGTTTCATAACTAAGGGAAATACATACCGTAGTTGTTCTGCATCATCCCTTCCTCTTTGGGGAAATACCGACGTAGTTTCAAGCGACATCAGGTTTCATTGTCATTGGATTGAATATTTGGATTAGAGATCACTTGATGTATGTCTTTCATGTGGGTACCCATGGTGAAAATGGGGTATTCTATTGAGTCACTTGATATATGTTTTGGTAATCAACTTGCAGATTCCCTTGATGACATTGGGGCAATCTAGGCAGAGAGGTTGATACACGTTTTCATCCTACTTTCTCCGATAGGGAGTGATTCTTTATCGTACACTGAGGGATTGTTATATGATTCAATTATGTTAGCACTGTTAAGAGATTGCACTAGTGAAAGATGAACCCCAGGCCTTATTAGTAAGGACTGATATACAGTTTTGCTTGCTGGTTGCTACTTGCTACCTACTATTTTTATTTATTCAGATTATGAAAAGCTATTTCTACCATCCATACTACACTTGTATCACCAGCTCTTCGTGGAACTAGTGCACCTATACAATTGACAACTGCATTGGGTGTTTTGGGGACACAAGAGATTTCATGTACTTGATTGCAGGGTTGTTTGAGAGAGACTGTCGGTGTTAAATCAGGCAGACCTCGGGGTAGGGTCTCCCGAGCTATGGATCTCAGATCGAAGGTAACAGGAATAGGGAGACGATATTTACCCAGGTTCGGGCTCTCTTGATAGACTTAAAACCCTATGTCCTGCTCTTGTTTATATTGATGGTGATGTATCGAATACAGAGATGATCTACCTCGAGATCGTACGATGTGTTCTAACCCTAGGGCTAGGTGAACGTGATTGTGTTGATATTCCCTGTACGGCCTAACCCCTTTGGCTTATATACACGCCAGGTAGGGTATATAGGGTTACAAGGCCGGTATCGTGGCGTGGAGGCCATAGGAGAAGTCTTGGAGTGTATGTCAAGTCTTCGACAGATGCAACCTTGATCACGCCCCCCCGTGCAACTTCCGAAGTCCACCTTGAGATGAATGAGGGCCCGCTGGCCCATCCCGAGGAGCATGGGCTGACTAGGTTAGCACCCCCTAGTCCAGCGACACCCTCAGTAGCCCCTGAACTGGTCTTCTATGCCGAGGACGATTTCCTTGATGAAGATAACCTTGGATCCGAAGTCCTTGGCTTGATAGACGAGTTCCCCTTTGTGACTTTAAGATTCTCGAACCGCACTTCAAAGAAGTTCTATCTTGCAAACAAGACTTAGCCGAGATCATGCCTTGCCCAAGGAGGTAGGGTTACTTAACCTCGAAGGCCGACCACATAGGTGCAAATAATGCCGCCTAGCCTCACAACTTTATCAAAGTGGCACAACCCATGCCAGGTCAGGTAGTTACTGCATGCCCCAAATCGTGGCCCAAGGCAGTTTGTTTACCGCGCGTCCCATCGAAGTGGAGACCATCCCCGTTTTATTAGGGATATCATAAATATTTTGTTTCCCCCCATATGCACAACGACATCTTTCACAGAGGAGTGGCGTTTTTACCAGCGCAGCAGGGTGTCTCTTGGCCTTTCAACAACCTTATAAGAGTAAGAAGACAACAACGTCAACAATCACACTCTCATTTCCCCCGTCTGCTGCCATCTCGAGTTCTAACACCCAGATCCAATATTTGTTTCTTCCTCCTCAATGCATCCAAGCTTCCTCATTTAGCCATGGCCGACACCATCCAAGGGTATTGGGGGTGGATGCATCATGACAGAGGCCATTATCATGGAGATGCGCAATGCGGGATACATCCCCGCCAACATCGCCGCCCGCACTCCCGACGCAACCAGCCAGT
Source organism: Triticum dicoccoides (assembly GCF_002162155.2). Classification (NCBI taxonomy): domain Eukaryota; kingdom Viridiplantae; phylum Streptophyta; class Magnoliopsida; order Poales; family Poaceae; genus Triticum; species Triticum dicoccoides. The sequence continues at coordinate 325,584,911 of NC_041390.1, forward strand.
AACTGCTCACAACCCAGCAGAGCGGGTAGTCTTTGTCCCCCACCTTGTCAGAGGTTTAGGGTTCCCACTGCACCCATTCATGCGCAGGGTGATGTTCTGCTACTTGTGAGCTCCGTTGGGATTTCCCTGGAGAGGAGGGGATGATGTAGTGCAGTAGAAATAAGTATTTCCCTCAGTTAAGAATCAAGGTGATCAATCCAGTAGGAGAACCACGCAACACCTCGTTAGCATCACCAGTACATAAATAACAAATCCTTGCACCCAACACGAACAAGGGGTTGTCAATCCCTCGGCGGTTACTTGCAAGATTAAATTTTGTAGTGATTGATAGATAGATAAAAGCAAAATATAAAATAAAATAAATAACATAAAATTGCATCAAGGTATTTTTAGGATTTTAATATGATAAAAGTAGACCCCGGGGCCATAGTTTTCACTAGAGGCTTCTCTCTTGAAAAATAACATACGGTGGGTAAACAAATTACAGTTGGGCAGCTAATAAAAAAGTGAATAATCATGACGATATCCAAGGCAATGATCATGTATATAGGCATCATGTCCGAGACAAGTAGACCGAAATGATTCTTCATCTACTACAATTACTCCACACATCGACCGCTATCCAACATGCATCTAGAGTATTAAGTTCATAAAGAACGGAGTAACGCCTTAAGCAAGATGACATGATGTAGACAAAGTAAACTCATGCATGAATAAAGCACGTCTTTTTATCCTTAATGGCAATGATACAAATATGTGTCATGTCCCTTTCTATCACTGGTATTGAACACCGCAAGTCGAACCCATCACAAAGCACCTCTCCCATTGCAAGAAAAATCAATTTAGTTGGCCAAACCAAATCAATAGATCGGAGATAAATATAAAGCTATAATAATCATGCATAAGAGAGTTCAGACAAAACTCAAATAATATTCATGGATAATCTGATCATAAAGGAACAATTCATCAGATCCCAACAAACATACCGCAAAAAGTGATTACATCGAATAGAACTCCAAGAACATCAAGGAGAACATTGTATTCAAGATCAAAAATAGAGAGACAACCACCTATCTACTAACTATTGACCCGCATGTATGCGGTAAACTACTCACACATCATCGGAAGGGCATGAAGGTTGATGTAGAGCCCCTCCGTGATTGACCCCCCTCCGGTAGAGTGCCGAAAAAGGCCTCCAAATGGGATCTCGCGAGAACGAAAACTTGCGGCGGAAAAAGTAGTTTGGTTGGCTCTCTATTGGTTTCCAATTTTAGATAATTTATAGAGGTGGAGTAAGGTCAAACGGAAGCTTGTGGGCCACATGAGGCACCACGGTGTGCCCACCCCATTGGGTGCAACCTGGTGCCTCGTGGGCCACTGCATCATCTTCTGGCCCTCTCCCGAAGCTTCTAGGGTCTCTTATTTTGAGAAAAAATCTCCAAAAAGTTTTCTGGCATTTGGACTTTGTTTGGTACTCATATTCTGAAAAAAGAAAAAACAGGCAAAACAACAACTGGCACCGGGCACTAAGTTAATAGTTTAGTCCCAAAATGATATCTAATTGCTTGTAAATGCATATAAAACATCCAAGATTGATACTAAAATAGCATGGACCAATAAAAAATTATAGATGCGTTGGAGATGTAGCATGCTCTACTATGAGCTCGATTTCCACCACATGGCCCAAAACTCCATCTTACACCTTGCCTCCTTCATCATCGTCTACGAGGCCTTCCTTAGCATTGAGCCGCACTTTGCCCTATGGCTGAAGATCTTCGACATCAAGACGAAGAAGTCCAGCAGCTCCGATCTGGTGGAGTGCAGAGGGGCCATCTTTATCAAGAACCAGAAGGCCGACTGGTTTGAGGGCACCTTCATTTAGACGGTCAAAGAATGGCAACATGAGTGGTTTTACATCATTGAGCCACTCACCGCCAGCCAGGCCGAAGTCCCAGCCTTTTTTGCGGAAGGCCCCCGAAAAAGCTCAGGTCCTGGAAGGAGAAGGGCATTACCCAGGGGAACCTAGAGGAGGTGGAGGCACTGATTGAGAAGATCAAATGGTGGTCTAATGAGAAGAACCTCCAGTTAGCCGACATAGTAAAGTCATGCTCCACCGCCACATCCTACCGCTCCAACTTCGGGCCTCCCCGATGCGGGAGCACAAGCCCGAGGAAGTGGGGCCCATCCTAAACATCTTCCGCAACACCTTGGCCGGCATGTGGAAGCAGTTCTTCAAGCTATCCAAGGACGAGATCCCTAAAGAAGGGGCGGACCTCGGTTTCAAGGTCGGTTACGATGCCCGCCTAGTAAGCGTTTGACACACACATTTGTATTCTTCCTTTATCATCAAGTGAGACATATTTTGATGAATCGTCTCATTTCATATGTGTAGAACTAGGCATCCAGGGTGTTGTACTTGGCCCCAATGCCAGAGGGGGAGAGAGCCCCTCTCCTCACGGCGATCCTAGTTGAGAAGCAGCATGTGGTGATCCCCTAGGAGTCGAAGCCCCGGAAGGGCAAGGCGGGTCTTCAGAACCAGGAGACCTCGGTCACCCAGTCTGAGGAGACCCACGCATCCTCCACCCATGAGGATGATGTGGGGGAGGATGATGAAGAGGAGAACCTTTCGCTTAAAGGGAAGAGGGCGGCATCGGAGGATGCCGGGGCCGGAACGCGGCCCAAGGTCCAAAAGAGGTTGAGGAGAACCTCGGTCGAGGCTGCCGACAAGTCGACGGAGAAGATTATACTATCTGACCAGTAAGAGGATGAGCCTCCTCGCTATGCGGAGGAAGGAATCGGCACCCCGAGGGTACGCCACTATTTTTATGTTTGTTTTGCACCATATCCTTTCAGCAGGATAAAACTTACATGAGCATGTTTCTACAGTACGCCAAAGGTGTGCCCCAGCGACTCCTCAAGTGGGTTACCATCTACTAGCGGGATGCCAGATACCGCTACTCCTCCCCTAGCTCAAGATGGGCCCGGGGAAGCACTGTCTACTCCAAACCCCCATCTTCACACTATGGGGGCCGAAGAGTCGACTCTCATGGCCGAGGTTGAGACCTCGGCCCCACAAGGCCAAGGGAATGGGATCCCCGAGGTCATAAAAGAGGTCTTGGGACAATCATCAGCCTAGCCGAAGTCTGCTCCGGCTGCACAGCCACAGCTAGAGACCCTCGTGCCTAGCACTCTAGTGCTGGGCTATGAGGTTTTACCCCCACCTTCCGCCCAATGACGGGCTAGCGTGGGGTGGACTGAAGAAATGGAGGCAAACTTAATGGGATCCTCCCTCAAGGAAGAGGACCGCACCTTGGTTGGCACAGCGCTCCAGGGCTTCCGATCCGTGTTGGCTGAAATGCGGGAGGTCTTCCTGGGCCTCGTCATGAGCTTCAAGGTATTATTCTACCCTTGTGCGAAAAATAATTTCTTTGCGTATGTTTACTTTAGAAATCCATGTATCTATCCGAAGACATCTTCTCACGGTATTTTAGATGGCATAGCCATTGAGTAGCCCCCGAGCCCAAAGATGGTTTTAAGTATTAGCGTTGGGATAGACTATTAGAAGGAGCAGAATGAGTAGCCCCTAGGATTCTGCCTGATGTGACGGGATTCTTCTTTGGAGTATCAATGGATTGATCATGGGTCTTACTACAAGGTGCTTGTGTGCAAGTTTCCACCTTGGCTCCAAGCTCCGCCTCTGAGGATATTGTGAATATGAGCCGGAAGCTCAAGAGGTCCGAGAAGGACCTGGACCTGATAAACAAGCAGGTCGAGTAGTCTCAAGGTAAGCGGCCAGTGCTTCATATCCTTGAATATTTTTAAAAACGGATAGTGTATTGTTTTTTTGAAGTAGAAGCTAATGTCAAACTGTTCAAATGACAGCGTCCTTGGCCAAGCTTGAGGGGCTCAAGGATGAGCTTTTGAAGGCTCAACAGGAGGTCGAGCAACAGCAGACAGCTGTCGCCAAGGTGGAGAACGACCTAGCCACTAAAAAGGTGGCTAGAGAGAAGAACCAGTCGCGAGTCCTGGAGGTCAAGGAGACCCTGAAGGGCGTGTTTGAAGCATGCAATACCCTTCAGGGCGAGGAGAAGAAGGCAAAGGAAGAGCTCAAGAAGCTCCATCTTGCTTGCTTCGAGCTCCAGACCAAGGCTCGGGCTGACTGCGAGGTGCTCCAACAAGTGGAGCTGATAGCCACGTGTAAGCTATATTTACTTCAATGTGTGTTAGGGAGCAATGGGTTCGTCGAGCTTATCCAGCTATGGCGCTCCATAGAGGTCTTCACGGATCTTCTAAAGAGTGCAATAGACAATGGCCATCACTTTGACCAACTAGAGGGTCATGAGGCGGAGCGGGCCTTCTGGCAGTAGGTCCAGGAGTCATTGCAGCCACATTTGCTGAATCATCGAATGAAGTATCTAGCAGAGCTCTTCCACATGGCAAGGCCGGCACTCCAGGATATTTGCATCAAATTGTGGCCCGCAGGAGCACTGCCGATCATCTTCTTCGGCCTCCTAGCTTGGCTACAAGTGGCCGCCCCGCAGGTGGAATGCTGGGAGTGATCTCCATGCCTGGAGGGAACACGACGGGCGTATGCTTGTGTGAAGATGCATTTCTGTAAGGTCGACGTGGAGATCATTGTTGTGCACCCCGAAGAGAAGGTGCATACCATGGAGCAGTTCTTTGCTGAAGTGGAAGAGGGCACCCGGGTTACCAAGGCCATGTGTCCAAAGGACACTTTGTCTTTTTAGATAGCACTTCGGAATGCCGAAGTATGTGCGATGTATAAAAAATATATTTTGTTTTAGTGAGTATGGCTTTAAAATTCCCTCATATGGTATTGTTGTTTGTTATTTAATATTCCTCTTGGTTGACCATTTTGAATTGAAAGTGGCCAGTTGACATCTTCTACCCCAATGTAGAATATACAAAGGGTGTTCCTTGAGGCAGTTTTGACCCTTATCAATGTCTTGGTACCCGGAGGCGGTCTGTGCTAATAGGAACTAGGCAATTTGACTATAACGGCTTTATAACTTTCACTTAGTCATAGGAGTTTTGATGCGGAGTATCCTATGGATACCAACATATCAAGAGTCCATTCGGCAAGTGACATGTGCGGCATCTACTTCACATACACAAAGGTGGATCATCTCCTTTATGCGTGTTCACTTGACCCTTTGAGGATGGTATACTACTTGACGCTCCACTCGTATGTATACATAGGTATTGTTGAAACATAAAAGACGACAAGGAGGAGTGCTAGCGCAAGTGAACAACTACACCGTCCATGAGGGAACCATGGAAGTGACGACGGAAGAAGACGGAGCTGCTAAAGCAACAGTGGCCAGAAATTCGGGCCAGAGGCCAGACATTCGGCGCCTGGGCAGTCGCCCAGGAGCCACACCAACAAACTACTGAGGGCATTAGTGGCCGGACATCCAACGCAACTCCGGACATCTGACGCCTCAGCAATGCCCGGATATCTGGCACTCCCCCAGAAATCAAACACCACAAGTACATCAGTGAAGGCCACTGCCAGGCCGGACATCTAGCCCATGCCCCAGACTTCCCGCAAATAGCCGGACATCTGGCATCATGTCGGACATTCGACGCCTGCCTACGTGCATGGACGTGTGCCAAGACCCCTGTATCCCCCTCTTACATACACCTTCGTGGACTTGCCTATATATACTCCCCTCCACCTCCATTCTAGGGTTAGCATTATGATAGCTCATCTTAGTTGAGATTTTCTCCTACCTCTACATCTCTTGAGAGAGAGAGGACACTCCCATGGAGTTCAAGACCTCCATGTGAGCATGTGAGAAGATCTCGAGGGACTCAAGACCCGCCTTCGTGGGTCGGACATCTGGGTCCCCGAACGTACACCGGCTCCTAGAGCACAAAAACACGTAGGTTTCTGGACTGACAGCCCCGGATATCCGAGCTTCCTCCTAGACATCCGACCCCTATAGGGTCAACCTCCCGTGTTTCACTAATTTGATCATAACTTTCACATCCGAGGTCCGATTTTGTCGTTCTTTAGCTCGTTGGATAGCTATTGACACCCGCATCCATCTAGATAGTATCCAACACCATTTGACTCAATCAAAATTTTGACATTTTGGAATGTTTGCCCAGGCCCTCCACCATATCATCTGTATTACCACCATAGCTTTCCGCAACCTAACCCATTTTGATTCATATACATTTTTGGTTGATTGAGTTGTGATTAGAGTCTCCTAAGGTGTTTCGGTTACTTAGGGTCGGTTACTTCTTCATCAAGCACCACCATAACTTTTGCATAACCTTGCCCACCATACATTTCCACCACCTTAATGCAATTTTGTTTGAGCTTGTCTGAGTTGTGGGTTATGTCCCCTAAGGTGTTTTGACTAGTTAGGGACGATGACTTCAACTATGACAAGCATAACGGGCTACATTCAATTCTGCATTGCCAACTCCGAAACCACCATCGCTTTTCTGCTACCACCATTTGACATTTGACATTGAGATTTTGAGTTCACGGTTTTCTGTTTCCTAAGATGTTTCGGCTAATGATGAATGGCTCATCATGAAGAACACCACCACTCATCATGGCCACAGATTTGACATCGGCAATGACCACTTAAACATCCATCCGTGCTTACAAACAACAACCCACCGACAGTAACCTCGATGACATAGTTGTACATTCTCCCTTGCCATTGCATTGTTAACCCCGAGCCATCTCTGCATTACTTTCCTATCGAGACTGGCCATTTGAGTATTGACAGGAAGTGTTACTTGTGTACTTTAGTGATAATTGGTCCGCACCTTCCATTGCATGCATATATCATCGTATCATCTCTTGTGTCATCAAATTGTTCCCACATATACATAATTACTATCTTGATTTGAGCATTTCGCATAGTGGCCATATAAAAAGGATTTTAAGCAAAGAGAAAAACAAATAGCTTTTAAGAAGAGCTGTAGCAGCATACCAAATTCCATATCAAATTACCATCACTGATCATCTTGGATCATTGTGTTGGGATCTATGGTAGGGCGCGTCGACTGCAAATTAAAATTACGCGAAGAACAACCAAGAACATGCTATGGGAGATGGATCACAGATTGTTACCACTAGACACGCAATTCTGTGCAGCGGAAGAAGAGTTGGGGCAATGCATCCGTGTGGATTATCTCCTACTCGTCTGATATCCCTTGGACAGCTGGTCGTCGGATCCCACGTACGGTTTCGCCAGAGTGGCGCAAGTGCATCGCCTCTAACAATATCTACGTGTGTAGGGGGAACACCATGCAGCGGACTGCTAGGTCCGATCACATAGTCGGCGGCCAGTGGAGGTGCCTATTCGCAACACATGCAAACCATAGTGACAGAGCCGAAGTGATCAACCAAATGAGTGTGCCGCACCCCCACTATATATAGGCATCCATCGCAAGCTCAACACTTGGGCCTTGCACGGACCCTAAAGCCCAAAGTCTGTTTGGCCTGGATCCGAGTCCGTGTAGGATTACACCTGACTCGTGGGGTCAGATTGGGCCTCATAGGTTCTTTCCCTTCAGCGCGTGACCCCTTAGGTTCTTGTTCACTTGGTCGTGAGTCATATCACATCCGGCTCATCTAGACGGTAGAGGCCTCTAGCAAAGTGTGCCGACTCCAAGCGTCCGATGAAGCTAGTTTGGCGAACCTGTACAACATGTCACACTTCTATTCCCTTTGCCACATGATATATGTTCCCGGGCTCAAGGCGAGTCTGTCATTCTTGTGCTAGCTTGGCCTCTTTCTCATTCCAGTGGTGTCGACAACAAATCGGATTATCTCATAATCCTTGTCGCATGGCCATGCTTATCTTGGTCGGATCACACAAGGGGCCCAGAGTATATCTCTCCTGATCGGAGGGACAAATCCCATCTTGCTCGACCATGTCCCGCAACATGGGTCTGGACAAGCCCGAAACCTACCTTTGTAACTACCCACTCACGGAGTAGCATTTGGTCGGCCCAAAGTAGGTCTGTCACCATCTCAAGTACACGCGCCAGCTTAGGTCTTAGGACATAGAACGTATGTTGTACTAGAGACTCACATATGACATATCGCTATGTCTCATAGGTGGGTCTGTCCGAGTCGGACCTTATCTCGACTCAAATCCGACTACGTCGAATCCGACCAGATCCTTTGTCCGTGTCCATATTATCCACTTAGCACCTTATGCTCCATGTCTAGTGAGACTGATACTCTCCATCGTATCTATAATTTTTGATTGTTCCATGCCAATATTCTACAACTTTTACATACTTTTGGCAACAATTTATATGATTTTCTTGGACTAACATATTGATCCAGCGCCCAGTGCCAGTTCCTGTTTGTTGCATGTTTTTTGTTTTGTAGAAAACCTGTATCAACGGAGTCCAAATGGGATAAAAACTTACAGAGATTTTTTTGGGAATATATGTGAATTTTCAGAAGTGGAATCAACGTGAGCCAATGCTCGAGGGGCCCGCTAGGGTGAGGGGCGCACCCCAGGGCGTAGGGCGTACCTGGGCCCTTGCAGTCACTCCATAAGGAGGTTAGTGCCCTTTTGCTGGCACAAGAAAGCTATTATCTGGATAAAAATCATGTTATAATTTCAGCCCAATCGGAGTTACGAATCTCCGGGAATTTAATAAACGGTGAATGTCCAAAATCTGAGAGTGCAGAAACAGAAGGAAACAGAGAGAGAGAGACCCAATCTCGGAGGGGCTCCCGCCCCTCCGCCGCCATGGAAGCCATGGACCAGAGGGGAAATGTTTTTCCCATCTAGGGGGAAGGTCAAGGAAGAAGAAGGAGGGGGGCTCTGTCCCCGCTCTCCCGGTGGCGCCGAAATGCCGCCCGGGCCATCATCGTGATGGCGATCTACACCAACAACTTCGCCGCCGTCATCACCAACTCTCTCCCCCTCTATGCAGTGGTGTAACACCTGTTCTCCCCATTGTAATCTCTACTTAAACATGGTGCTCAATGCTATATATTATTTCACAATGATGTATGGCTATCCTATGATGTTCGAGTAGATCCATTTTGTCCTATGGGTTAATTGATGATCGTGATTGGTTTGAGTTGTGTGTTTATTATCGATGCTGTCCTATGGTGCTCTCTGTGTCACGCAAGAATGAGGGATCCCTGCTGTAGGGTTTGCAATATGTTCATGATTCGCTTATGGTGGGTTGCTAGAGTGACAGAAGCTTAAACCCGAGTAAGGGGGTTGTTTGCGTACGGGAGTAAAGAGGATGTGATACTTTAATGATATGGTTGGGTTATCGTTAGTAGTTACTGATGTTTGCTAGAGTTCCAATCATAAGTGCTTATGATCCAAGAAGAGATAGTATGTTAGCTTATGCCTCTCCCTCATATAAACTTGCAACAATGATTATCGGTCTAGTTATCGATTGCCTACGGACAAATAACTTTCTTGCATGACAAAAATCTCTCTACTAAAACTAACTTAGTTATTTCTTTATCTAAACAGCCCCTAGTTTCTATTTACATGCTCTTTATTATCTTGCAAACCTATCCTATCACACCTACAAAGCACTTCTCGTACTCGTTCTAGGTAAAGCAAACGTTAAGCGTGCGTAAGGTTGTATCGGTGGTCGATAGAACTTGAGGGAATATTTGTTCTACCTATAGCACCTCGTTGGGTTCGACACTCTTACTTATCGAAAGAGGCTAAAACTGATCCCCTATACTTGTGGGTTATCAAAGACCGAGCCATCCACCATGTCATATGCTAATCTTGTTGGCTGCGCGTCCACACAACCCTTTTGACTAGGGACCTTTTACGACAGTCATCATACAATACATAGTGCCACAAGCAAGTCACATACTTGCTGATATACATAATTGATAATGTCCAAGAACTATATTTATTCATAAACACACAGGAAATATGATCATACATGATTGCCTCGAGGGCATATCTCCAATAGTCTCCCACTTGCATTAGAGTCAATCCAATAGACATCGTATGCCCATAGCTCTAACGTGCCCCTCATGCTTGGGTTGTGGAAGCGGCTTAGTCAGCAGATCAGCAACTTTTGCATCTGTGTTAATTTTGCATAACTCTACATCACCATTCTTTACGATCTTTCATATCAGGCGATATTTCTGATCTGGGTCCAACGGTGTGATGGCACCAGAATTATCACAATAAAGGTCCAATGGTTTTACCGAGGCTAGGAAAATACCAACATCATCCAGACAATTTCGGATCCAAACACTTTCCTTTGCAGCTTGACAAGCCACAATGTATTCAGCTTCTGTGGCAGAATCGGCCACCGTATCTTGCTTGGAACTCGTCCAGCTCACTGCTCCTCCATTCATGACGTACATGAATCCAGACTATGATCGACAATCATCCCTATTGATTTGGAAACTAGCATCAGCGTAACCCTTTCCGACGAGCTGTTCCTCACCTCCATAAACTAGGAACATTTCTTTAGTCCTATTCAGGTACTTTAGAATAGTCTTTACCGCCGCCCAGTGACTCTCACCAGGTTTGGCACGCTATCTACTTTTTTTGAAACCTTGGAACAGTGGGAGAGGCTCCCACTATTGTATATATTACTCTCAACAAGTTACAAGTACATTATTTACAACCCATCCCACTTTATGGGTTGGGGAGAGGTAGGGAAGCCCCAGAAAAGGTACTGGACTATAACTAGAGTGTTTCTGTATGAAAGAGAGAATAAAGGTAACTGCTACAAGTGAGGAAGCGAGTTTATCAAGGAGAAGATGAAGTCTTTGTGCTTCTCCTTGAATCTATATTGTAGCAAAGACAACTCGTCCTTAAATCTAGTCATCCACGAGCGAAGAGTAGGCTGGATCCCTCTGAAGTGTTTGTTATTTCTCTGCTTCCAGATTCTCCAAGTGGCCTGTTATCTACTTGTTAGGCTTATTGCAAAAGAAACATCAGGCCGTGTACATATCACGGCATACATGATGGATCCGATTGCCAAGGCATACGGAATCCAACTCATCCTACTTCCTCATCAGATGTCGAAGGACTATGAGTCTCGCTTAGCCTTATACCATGTGAGACAAGCAAGAACCCTTTCTTGGACTCACTCATGTCGAACCTCTTCAACACTTTATCTATGTACGTGCTCTGGCTCAAGACGAGTAGCCTCCTCAATCTATCTCTATAGATCTTAATGCCTAAGATATACACTGCCTCGCCGAGGTCCTTCATTAAAAACTTGCCATTCAATGATTCCTTAACCGAGATCAGCATCGAAACATCATTTTTGATCAGCAATATGTCATCCACATACAGGGTCAGAAACACTAGTAAGCTCCCACTCAACTGCTTGTGTAAACAAGCGTCCTCTTCGCTTTTGATGAAACCAAGACCAGTTATGACCTCAACAAAATGAATATTCCACCTCTCGGATGCTTGCTTTAATCCATAAATGGATCTCTTGAGCTTGCATAGCTTACTAGCACTAGTCGGATCATCAAAACCCTCGGGTTGTATCATATACACGTCCTCGGTTAAATTTCCTTGATGGAAAGCTGTTTTCACATTCATCTGCCATATCTTGTAATTGAAATATCCACCTATAGCTAGTACAATCCTTATCGACTTCAGCATCGCTACCAGCGAGTAAGTCTCATCATAGTCAATTCCTTGAAATGGTCCATAACCTTTAGTGACAAGCTGAGCTTTGTGGATCTGAACATTTCCATCCACATCGGTTTTCCTCTTAAAGACCCATTTGCAACCAATGACTCTTACGCCAGGCGGCGGATCAACCAAGTCTCATACTTGATTCTCATCCATGGACTTTAACTAGGATTTCATGGCATCTAGACATGCCTCTAAATCTGGGCTCACCATCGCTTCCGCATACGTGGCCGGCTCGTTGATCTCAAGCAACAAAACATCATGCACTCTGCGCAATCTTTTTGACCTCCGTGGTTTCGGTGCCGCTTCCACTACGGGTTCCCTAACAAACTCTGGTATGATCACATCATCATCCAAGATGTCCCCAAGAGGTTTTTGAATTTCTTCGACCTGCACCTACCTCCCACTGGCTTCCCACCCAAGAAACTCTTTCTCAAGGAAGACCCCATTCCGAGCAACAAATACTTTGTTCTCTTCATGGTTGTAGAAGCTATATCCCAAGTTTTCCCTTGGATATCCCACGAATATTTACTTATCTGACTTGGGTGTAAGATTCTCCGACATAATTCGCTTGACAAATGCTTCACAACCCCAAATCTTTAGTAAAGACAACTCGGGACTCTTGGCAGTCCGCATCTAATGTGGTGTCTTTTCTATGGATTTAGATGGTACTCTATTGAGTGTAAAAGCTGCAGTTTCTAGAGTGTATCCCCAGAATGACAAGGGTAAATCCGATTTTCTCATCATACATTGAACCATGTCTAACACGGTATGATTCCTCCATTCCGACACATCATTTCTCTGCGGTGTACCCGGAGGTGTGAGCTGAGGTACTATACCTTGGCTTTTCAGATGATTATCAAACTCCTGGCTCATGTACTCACCTCCACGATCAGATTGTAGAAACTTTATAGTTTTGTGGAGATGATTCTCAACCTCATTCTAAAACTCTTTGAACTTTTTAAAAGTTTCCGACTTGTGCCTCATCAAATAGATATATCCATATCTACTCAAGTCGTCGGTAAAAGTCACAAAGTACTGATAGCCACCTCTAGCAGTTGTGTTCATTGGACCACACACATCACTGTGTATAAGCTCCAACAGCTCGGACGCCCTCTCGCAACTCTTTGCGAAAGGAGACTTAGTCATCTTGTCAAGCAAGCATGATTCGCCTCGAACGACCCAAAGTTGAACAATGTTAGGAGTCCATCATCATCGAGCTTCTTCATGTGTTTCAGACTAATGTGTCCAAGCCGGCAATGCCAGAAGTATATTGGATTTATCTCATTAGGCTTATGCCTCTTGACATTCATGTTATAGACCGGTTCTGTCTCTAGATTTAATATAAGAGCCCATCAATAATGGGTGCATAGCCCTGGAACATACCATTCAAATAAAATGAAAAGTCATTGTCCTTTAAATTCAATTCATAACCCTGACTCATTGTCACGCCCAAGATGCGATCCTATCCCCGAGGAACTCAAAGGTCCCACCAAGGATAGAGTCGCATATTGAAGACGCTTTTGCAAGGTGGATATCATTACATCGTACCATATAAAACTCAAATGGGGATACATACACAGGCATAAAGTTGCCTCACAAATACATCAACACATCATACAAAAGAGCAACATCTGACTACGTATGAAAAGACAAATAAAAGGCTCAAATGACATCCACCCTGCTAGCCCAGGCTGCCGACCAGGAACCTATCCCAAGATCGACGAAGAAGAAGAAGTAGAAGGGGAACACCAAACAAAGCAAGCATCCCTCTCACGTCATGACATAGAATTACCTGTACCTGGAGCTGTTGTTATAGTAATCTGTGAGCCACGAGGACTCAGCAATTTCATTATCATGGGTATGAAGACTAGCAAAGCTTAGTGGGTATGGAATGGTTAAGTGGTGAGGTTGCAGCAGCACTAAGTATTGTATGGTGGCTAACTTACGAGTACAAGAGTAAGAAGAGCAACTACGCATAACGGTCACAAACTAGTAATGATCAATGAGTGATCCTAAAATACTTACAAATCAAACATAACCCCACCATGTTATCTTCTCAACCTCACTCGAAAAGAGACGGTCACGGTTATGCATGCGATTGGTGTATTTTAATTTAGATCTAGTGTCAAGTTCTCTACAACCGGATATTAAAAATTCCCATCTGCCACATAACCGCGGGCACGACTTCTAGAAAGATTAAACCCTGCAGGGGTGTTCCAACTTAGTCCATCACAAACTCCTACGATCTGCGTAGGAAAATCCTCCATCCCAAAACGAGACGGTAGCTTTCGCATGTGCTTTGACTGTAGACCTATCAATGCCATCACCGTTCGATATAGGTATCCCATTCCATGCCTTGACGATATGCTTGATGAACTTAGTGGTGCCTCTATCTTTTCTAAAATTTATCCCAAGAGTGGTTACTATCAAATCCGCATACAAGAGGGTGATGAATGGAAAACCGCTTTCAAAACCAAGTTTGGCTTGTATGAGTGGCTAGTCATGCCTATGGGTCTCTCGGAAGCATCGGGTACTTTTATGCGTCTTATGAATCATGTCTTTCGCCCTTATATTGGCATATTTGTTGTGGTCTACTTTGATGATATGCTTTTTTATAGCAAATCTCTTAGAGATCATGTCACCTATGTTCGAACCATTTTGCAAACTCTTCGAAAAGAGCAACTCTATGCTAATATGGAGAAATGCTTTTTTGTCCATGTTATTATAGTATCCATCTAGGACGTTTTATATGCATTTATATGCTATTTTACATGATTTTTGGGACTAGCCTATTATCCTAGATCCCAGTGCCAGTGCCAGTTTCTGTTTTTTCCTTGGTTTTGTGTTTCGCAGAAAAGGAAAACCGAACGGAGTCCAATTGACCTGAAAGTTCACAGAACTTATTTTTGGATGAGAAGAAGGACACGGAGTAAAAGAGTTGGGCCAGAAGAGTCCCGGGCTGCCCACGAGGGTGGGGGGCGTGCCCACCCCCCTGGGCGCGCCTCGCTACCTCGTGGACCGCCCGGGGACCCCCTGCCTTCTTCCCGACACCAACACCTCTTATATAACCCAAAACTTCCAGAAAGAAACCTAGATCGAGAGTTCCGCCACCAGAAGCCTCCGTAGCCACCGAAAACCAATCTAGACCCATTCCGGCACCCTGCCGGAGGGGGGAATCCCCCTCCTGTGGCCATCTTCATCATTCTGATGCTCTCCATGACAAGGAGGGAGTAGTTCACCCTTGGGGCTGAGGGTATGTACCAGTAGCTATTTGTTGGTCTGTCTCTCAAGTTCTTAAGGTGGCATGATCTTGATGTATCGTGAGCTTTGCTATTATAGTTGGATATTATGATGTTTCTCCCCCTCTACTCTCTTGTGATGAATTGAGTTTTCCATTTGAAGTTATCTTATTGGATTAAGCCTTTAAGGATTTGACAACACTTGATGTATGTCTTGCACGCGCTTATCGGTGGTGACAATGGGATATCATGTGATCCACTTGGTGTATGTTTTGGTGATCAACTTGCGAGTTCTGTGACCTCGTGAACTTATGCACAGGGTTTGGCACACATTTTCGTATTGACTCTCCGGTAGAAACTTTGGGGCACTCTTTGAAGTTCTTTGTGTTGGTTGAATAGATGAATCTGAGATTGTGTGATGCATATCGTATAATCATACCCATGGATACTTGAGGTGACATGGGTGTATCTAAGTGACATTAGGGTTTTGGTTGATTTGTGTCTTAAGGTGTTATTCTAGTACGAACTCTGGGATAGATTGAACGGAAAGAATAGCTTCGTGATATTTTACTACGGAGTCTTGAATAGATCGATCAAAAAGGATAACTTTGAGCTGGTTTCATACCCTACAATAATCTCTTCGTTTGTTCTCCACCATTAGTTACTTTGGAGTGACTCTTTGTTGCATGTTGAGGGATAGTTATATGAACTAATTATGTTATTATTGGTGAGATAACTTGCACTAGTGAAAGTATGAACCCTAGGCCTTGTTTCCTAGAATTACAATACCATTTTCGCTCGCTTTTATCATTAGTTACCTTGCTGTTTTTATATTTTCAGATTAGAAAAACCTATATCTAGCATCCATATTGCACTTTTATCAACATCTCTTCGCCGAACTAGTGCACCTATATAATTTACCATTGTATTGGGTGCGTTGGGGACACAAGAGACTCTTTGTATTTGGTTGCAGGGTTGCTTGAGAGAGACCATCTTCATCCTACGCCTCCCACAGATTGATAAACCTTAGGTCATCCACTTAAGGGAAATTTGCTACTGTCCTACAAACCTCTGCACTTGCAGGCCCAACAACGTCTACAAGAAGAAGGTTGTGTAGTAGACATCAAGCTCTTTTCTGGCGCCGTTGCCGAGGAGGTTAGCGCTTGAAGGTATATCTTTATATCTTGCAATCAAATATTTTTCTTTCTTGTTTTATCACTAGTTTAGTTTATAAAAGAAAACTACAAAAAAATTATGGAATTGAGGGTGCCTCATATGCTTCATCTTTTTAATATCTTTCATGAAAATAAGGATTCCGATAATTGTGCCAAAGTGTTAGAAGAAGAATGCATTAGAATGTTTGGCACTAAATCTTTGAATGATGAGCATGATTGCAATGTTATTAGTAAGAACTCTTTGAATATCCATAGTACTAATGATGATTGCATTAGTCATGATGAGAATGTCTCTTATAAGCATGTCAACTTTTGTGGAATACATAGAGCTTGCAAGCACACACCAAATAGGGAAGATAGATTTTGCAAGAGGCATAAGTATTTAGAAACTAAATGGTTGCAAGAAAGGCTAGATGCTTGTGCTGAACATTTAAAATTTCTTTGCCATCCTTGTGAACTTTGCAATGAACGTGATCATTTACATATCCAATGCAAATTGTTTCATGATCGAATCGTGTCCAAAAATTGTGATGACTTGATTTCCCTTGCACATCATAATGAACTTAGTTTGCTTCTGGGTTATGAAGAAATGAAACGTATAATTAAGGATATTCCAGAATTTGCCCTTGATAATGTTCTTGATTTTGATCTAGAGGAAATTTATGTGTATTGTGCGGTGAATTGCATTGAGAATCCTTATATTGCCAATTACATAAAGTCAAGAAAACAATTAGAAGATGAAAAGAATATTAATGAAAGGGAAGAGACTTCCCATTATCCTCCTGTTATTTCTTATGATGAATCAGGTAACGAGGAGGAGCCTTCTATTCACCCAATCTCATTAATAAGGAGCTCCAAAAACAGGATTAAACCCACACATGATGTGAAGAAGAAAAAGAAAAGACGGATAAACAAAGGTAAAAAGGTATCTCTCCCAAATGATGTTGCTCCTATTACTCATTTTGATGATGATAATTGCTATACTATTGGTGCTATCCATACTATTAATGATGAGAGTGATTATGCTTATGATATGAAAATACCCAAGATTGGGGATGCTATGTTTGATGAGAAGGACATGTTTTAGAATGTATTTGCTGCAATTAATGTTTGTCCCAAGCTTGGGGATGCTATGTTTAATGAAGATGATATTTTTAGTCTCCCAAGTTTTGATGAGCAAACTTATTATGATGATAGCATGCCTCCTATTTATGATGATTATTGTGATGATACGTATGCTATAAAAAGTAGTGATGATTATATTAAAACTTGTCATGATTATGATTACCCTTTTTCTGAACATTACTCTTTTAATGTGGAAACAATTTATAGTATTCGAGTTTCATATGATACTCCCACTATTCCGAATCAGAAGAATCTTGCTTATGTGGAGACTAGTAAATTTTCTATGCTTGTAGATCATGAAAATAATTCTTTATGTGATGTTTATATTGTTGAATTTATTCATGATACCACTGAAAATTATTATGAGAGAGCAATATATGCTTGTAGAAGTTGCAATAATATCGAGTTTCCTCTCTATGTGTTGAAAATCTTGAAGTTATCCTTGTTTTACCTTCCTATGCAAGTTAATTCTTGTTCCCACAAGTTTTTTTGCTCACAAAATCCCTATGCATAGGAAGTGGTTTAGACTTAAATGTGCTAGTCATATTCTTCATGATGCTCTCTTTATGTTTCAATTCTTATCTTTTATGTGAGCATCATTGAAATCGTCATGCCTAGCTAGGGGCGTTAAACGATAGCGCTTGTTGGGAGGGAACCCAACTTCATTTTTGCTCCTCTTTAGTAATAAGTAATTCATCTAGCCTCTGTTTAGATGTGGTTTTATGTTTTAATTAGTGTTTGTGCCAAGGAGGAGCTTTGGGAAGACTTGGGTGAAGTTTTTGCGATCTTGCTGTAAAAAACAGAAACTTTAGCGCTCACGAGTTTTGCTCCCATTTTTACCGGAGAGTGCGATTAGGTTGATTCTTTTTGAAGATAATTAGTGGAAAAATTCCTCAAGTCCACCAATTTATTTCAGAATTGTATGAGTTCCATAAGTATACGTTTGATACAGATTACTACAAACTGTTCTATTTTTGACAGATTCTGTTTTCTATGTGTTGTTTGCTTATTTTGATCAATCTATGAGTAGTCTCGGAGGGTATGAACGATAGAGAAGTTGGAATACAGTAGATATTACACCAATATGAATTTAGAATGAGTTCACAACAGTACCTAAGTGGTGATTTATTTTCTTATATGTTTTCTATTGAGTTTTGTGTTGTGAAGTTTTCAAGTTTTGGGTAAAGATTCAATGGACTATGGAATAAGGAGCGGCAAGAGCCTAAGATTGGGGATGACCAAGGCACCCCAAGGTAATATTCAAGGACAACCTGCTGGAATTTTGTCTATTTTGGGCCTAGCCCAATAGCAGTTTCAGAAATTCCTAATAAATCCTAGAGGCCCACGCAGCCCATTCGTGCAAGGCAAGAGGTGGAACAAAAGTTTAGTCCCACATTGCTAGTTTAGAGGGAGTTGGACCTCTTTATAAGGGAGGTTCTTTCCCCACATGTATGAACATGAGAACAAGAGGGACATCCACACACGCTCCTCCTCCGCCGCCCGCCTCACCACGCCACGCCTCGTCACGACGCACCGCGGGTTGTGGGAATGAGCTGAGCCGATGTCTAAATTTTTTCCAAGCACGATGGGTATACGAAAGGTCACGTGGGAGTTGAAATGTTTTCTGTAGTGGACACTGAATTCGAACGGCGTGCCTCTTTGGCCGCTGCCTGTTCGCTTCGTCTCCCTTCGTTGCTTCACCTCTCGCCGCAGCCTCTTCGCGTCCTTCTCCTGTGCCTATATAAGAGAGGTCGCTCCTCTCCAGAGAGACACAACAGAAGCTCCTCTTCCTCTCGCCACAAAGTTCCAAGCACTGCGCTGCTGCTACGTTCTTCCCCATCCCGGCTTGCGGCGTGCACCGCACGTCGGGACAGTAGGCCTCCGAAACCGCACCTTTTGAGTCCTTTACGGGAGATGGGTGATAAGGTTTTTGGGGAGCGCTCAGCGCGACTACTGGCTGCTTCATCACGGACGATCCGGTCACCGATGACTTCTTCCCCGACGTCCACGACCTCCTCGACGACATGGCAGGCGAGGACACCGACCCCAAGTCCAGTGCTTCTGCTGCTGTTGTCCCGTACGTGTTCTTCCTCTTTCTGTTAGAGACCCTGCTTCAGCTCCTTGTTCTACTGTTTGCCCTAAATATGTTAGACTCTATTTCATATATGCAACTTGCTATACTATCTGCTCTAGATGTGTTTAGTTACAGTTCATATATGAAAATGTTCTTTACCTTCTCTTTATCAAATTACATGACTTGTTTTATCACTGCTATACTAGTCGTGCTTTATCTAGTATTTCTGATAATAAAATCATTTGGTAAATTGCTCATATTTCCAACACAACCAAGAGCCTAAGCTTTGGGATGCCCCGGATGGCATCCCCTCTTTCGTCTTCGTCTATCCGTAACTTTACTTGGAGCTATATTTTTATTCACCACATGATATGTGTTTTTCTTGGAGCGTCATTTTATTTTAGTTTGCTTTGCTTGCTGTTTGAATAAAATACCAAGATCTGAAATTGTTAAATGTTAGAGAGTCTTCACATGGTTGCATAATTATTCGACTACTCATTGATCTTCACATATATTTCGGAGTAGTTTGCCATTTGCTCTAGTGCTTCACTTATATCTTTTTAGAGTCTTGCGGTGGTTTTATTTTGAAGAAATAGATGAACTCTCATGATTCACTTATATTATTTTGTGAGTCTTTAGAAAAACATGGTAGTTTGCTTTGGTTATGAAACTAGTCCTAATATGATAGGCATCCAAGTGTGATATAATAAAAACTTTCATAAAAGTGCATTGAATTCTATGAGAAGTTTGATACTTGATAATTGTTTTGAGATATGAAGATGGTGATATTAGAGTTATGATAGTTGAGTAGTTGTGAATTTGAGAAATACTTGTGTTAAAGTTTGTGATTCCCGTAGCATGCACGTATAGTGAACCGTTATGTGATGAAGTCGGAGCATGATTTATTTATTGATTGTCTTCCTTATGAGTGGCGGTCGGGGACGAGCGATGGTCTTTTCCTACCAATCTATCCCCCTATGAGCATGCACGTAGTACTTTGTTTTGATAACTAATAGATTTTTGCAATAAGTATGTGAGTTCTTTATGACTAATGTTGAGTCCATGGATTATACGCACTCTCACCCTTCCACCATTGCTATCCTCTATAGCACCGCGCAACTTTCGTCGTACCATAAACCCACCATTTACCTTCCTCAAAACAGCCACCATACCTACCTCTTATGGCATTCCATAGCCATTCCGAGATATATTGCCATGCAACATTCCACCGTTCCGTTTATTGTGACACACTCCATCATTGCCATATTGCTTTGAATGATCATGTAGTTGACATTGTATTTGTGGCAGAGCCACCATTCATAATTCTTTCATATATGTCACTCTTGATTCATTGCACATCCCGGTACGCTGCCGGAGGCATTCACATAGAGTTATATTTTGTTCTAAGTATCGAGTTGCACTTCTTGAGTTGTAAGTATCATCATTATTAGAGCATTGTCCCAAGTGAGGAAAGGATGATGGAGACTATGATTCCCCCACAAGTCGGAATGAGACTCCAGACGAAAAAGAGAAAAAGAAAAAAAGAGGCCATAAAAAAGAGAAGGCCCCAAAACAAAAAAAAACAAAAAAAAACAAAAAAATTAGAGAAAAAGAGAGAATCGGCAATGCTACTATCCTTTTACCACACTTCTGCTTCAAAGTAGCACCATGATCTTCACGATAGAGAGTCTCCTATGTTGTCACTTTCATATACTAGTGGGAATCTTTCATAATAGAACTTGGCTTGCATATTCCAATGATGGGCTTCCTAAAATGCCCTAGGTCTTCGTGAGCAAGCAAGTTGGATGCACACCCACATAGTTTCTTTTTGAGCTTTCATACACTTATAGCTCTAGTGCATCCGTTGCATGGCAATCCCCACTCACTCACATTGATATCTATTGATGGGCATCTCCATAGCCTGTTGATACGCCTAGTTGATGTGAGACTATCTTCTCCTTTTTGTCTTCTCCACAACCACCATTCTATTCCACCTATAGTGCTATGTCCATGGCTCACGCTCATGTATTGCACGAAGATTGAAAAAGTTTGAGAACATCAAAAGTATGAAACAATTGCTTGGCCTGTCATCGGGGCTGTGCATGATTTAAATATTTTGTGTGATGAAGATAGAGCATAGCCAGACTATATAATTTTGTTGGGATAGCTTTCTCTGGCCATGTTATTTTGAGAAGACATGATTATTTTGTTAGTATGCTTGAAGTATTATTATTTTTACGTCAATATTAAACTTTTGTCTTGAATCTTATGGATCTGTTTTTATATTGATGATTATGTTAGGTAGCATTCCACATATCTATAATTTTATGGATGTGTTTTGGCCACAATAAAGAAGATTGTATTGATGATTATGTTAGGTAGCATTCCACATCAAAAAATCTGTTTTATGATTTACCTACTCGAGGACGAGCAAGAAGTAAGCTTGGGGATGCTTGATACATCTCCAACGTATCTATAATTTCTTATTGTTCCATGCTATTATATTATCCATCTAGGATGTTTTATACACATTTATATGCTATTTTATATGATTTTTGGGACTAACCTATTAACCTAGAGCCCATTGCTAGTTTCTGTTTTTAGCTTGTTTTTGAGTTTCACAGAAAAGGAAAACCAAACGGAGTCCATTTGACCTGAAACTTCACGGAACTTATTTTTGGACCATAAGAAGGACACGGAGTAAAAGAGTTGGGCCAGAAAAGTCCTAGGTTGCCAACGAGGGTGGGGGGCGTGCCTCCCAACCTCGTGGATAGCCCGAGGGACCCCCTGCCTTGTTCTCGACTCCAACACCTCTTATATAACCCAAAATTTCCAGAAAGAAACCTAGATCGGGAGTTCCGTTGCTAGAAGCCTCCGTAGCCACCGAAAACCAATCTAGATCCATTCTGGTACCCTGCCAGAGGGGGGGAATCCCTCTCCGATGGCCATCTTCATCATCCCGGCACTCTCCATGATGAGGAGGGAGTAGTTCACCCTCGGGGCTGAGGGTATGTACCATTAGCTATGTGTTTGATCTCTCTCTCTCTCTCGTGTTCTTGAGATGGCACGATCTTGATGTATCGCGAGCTTTGCTATTATAGTTGGATCTTATGATATTTCTCCCCTTTACTCTCTTGTGATGAATTGAGTTTTCCCTTTGAAGTTATCTTATTGGATTTAGTCTTTAAGGATTTGAGAACACTTGATGTATGTCTTGCACGTGCTTATTTGTGGTGACAATGGGATATCATGTCATCCACTTGATGTATGTTTTGGTGATCAACTTGCGAGTTCCATGACCTCGTGAACTTATGCATAGGCGTTGGCACACGTTTTCGTCTTAACTTTGGGGCACTATTTGAAGTTCTTTGTGTTGGTTGAATAGATGAATGTGAGATTATGTGATGCATATTGTATAATCATACCCATGGATACTTGAAGTGACATTGGAGTATCTAGGTGAAATTTGGGTTTTGGTTCATTTGTGTCTTAAGGTGTTATTCTAGTACGAACTCTAGGATAGATTGAACGGAAAGAATAGCTTCGTGTTATTTTACTACGGAGTCTTGAATAGGTCGATCAGAAAGGATAAATTTGAGGTGGTTTCGTACCCTACAATAATCTCTTCGTTTGTTCTCCGCTATTAGTGACTTTGGAGTGACTCTTTGTTGCATGTTGAGGGATAGTTATATGATCCAATTAGGTTATTATTGTTGAGAGAACTTGCACTAGTGAAAGTATGAACCCTAGTCCTTGTTTCGTAGCAATGCAATACCGTTTTCCCTCACTTTTATCATTAGTTACCTTCCTGTTTTCATATTTTCAGATTAGAAAAACCTATATCTACCATCCATATTGCACTTTTATCACCATTTGTTCGCCGAACTAGTGCACCTATACAATTTTCCATTGTATTGGGTGTGTTGGGGACACAAGAGACTCTTTGTATTTGGTTGCAGGGTTGCTTGAGGGAGACCATCTTCATCCTATGCCTCCCACGGATTGATAAACCTTAGGTCATCCACTTGAGGGAAATTTGCTACTATCCTACAAACCTCTGCACTTGGAGGCCCAACAACGTCTACAGGAAGAAGGTTGTGTAGTAGACATCACTGGTGTCAGGGTTGGAGCCACTGCCGCCCCCATGCAACCCCATCTGGTGTTCGTCCAGGTAATCTAAATAGGGATTTACTGCCTCGATGGGGTCTACTGTGAGGCGAGCAGAACCCCCGGCTTCGGCATCGGTAGACATGTTTCCTATTCAACAATTGTAAGTAAAAGATATAATGAAGAGAAAAAAGGGGCCTATATTTGGTCGGAATGTTGATTAATTCCCCTTCCGGCAAATCCCGGGTACTCCATATGTCCTAGTTTCTAGCAAAAGTCATGCCAAAGATCACGGAAATTTTGTGGCATGACCTTTGCTAAAAACTGGACATATGGAGCGCCTCAAATTTGCCGGAACAGAAATGAATCAACATACCGGAAAAACATAGGCCACTCGGATATTTTTCAACATACAACCAACATTGCAAAATGATATAACATCAATGACATATATCGTTTGTAAAATATATCAGTCAAGCAAGTACATAGAGTGAAATGACGAAACATTGCACGCCTAGAATTTTCTACTAGTTTGCACTAAACTAATTTACTAATTTGCTACTATTTTTTATTTATAGGTATTTTAGCTACTGCCCTAATTAGCTACTGATTTTTATAAATTGGCCCTAGTGTAGTTACTGCCCTAATTTATAGGTATTTTAGCTACGACCCTAATTTTCTACAAAAAATTGCTACTGTTTTTATTTATAAGTATTTTAGCTACTGCCATAATTAGCTAAATTTGCTCATTCGCCAAAAAAACTTGTACCTACTGCCCTAATTAGCTATTGTTTTTTATAAATTTTTGCTACTGTTTTTATAGCTAATTTATATACCTAAAAAACAAATTAGCTACTATTTTTTATGAATTTTAACTACTATTTTTTATGAATTTTTGATACTGTTTTTTAGTTTAGTGCAATTTTCTAATATTTTTTATTTATAGGTATTTTATATACCCTAAACTAAAGTGCCCTAAACTAAATTTCCCTAAACTAAATTGCTAAATTGCACTAAACTAAATTTGCTAAATTTCGCTATTCTAAATTGCTAGGCTAGGGTTCAAATTAGAGAGAGAGAGGAGGGCAGGGGAGAGGAGAGGGAGAGGCGTACGAGGCGGGGGAGAGGGCGGCAGCGGCAAGATCGAGGGTAGTGGAGAGGGTGGCGGCGGCGAGGTCGAGGACGGCAGTGGCTTGGTTGAGGGTGGGCGCAAGGGCGACGGCCGACAGCAGCGAGGTCGAGGGCGTCGATGGCGGGCACAGGGGCGATGGCCGGC